>NW_010420369.1:9255-22223 GCF_000710305.1 Buceros rhinoceros silvestris
CCCCCCCCCCCCCCCCCCCCCCCGCCAAAAAAAAAAAAAATCCAGCTCTATCCAAAGATACCTCCAAGTGTGGGTGAATACTTCCTGGATTTGCTATATTGATATCACCATATAAATAAACTCCAAGAGTCATCATAAGGAAGCTCCTTCAGTTGCTAGAATCCTGGAGGAAATGATTTGGCCATCAGTTATGCAATTTCCTACTTGGTATCAAAGGCAAATTCACGAGTTTATATAAAGATGGCTTAGTAATAGCTGATATTTCCTGAAGACTGGTCATCTTTTTTGTTCTTAAGGTAGTGGAATGAACAGTAAGAAATAATGATTGAAACCCAGGTTTTTCATGTACATGTTTTAAATTGCTAGACTACTGCAGTGATTTCAATACAAAACAGACAGTCTTAGAATGATGAACCAAACCTGACTTCTCTGGCTCAGCTGAGATTGGTTTAACCTCAGTATTTCAGCCAATGGCCAAAAGTATACAAAGGATGAATTTCAGTTGCTCAAGATTTGAAGAGACTAAACACAAGAGCTATGAGGGCTCAATACCTTGAGAAGATTTGATGATGTGAGGAATCCCACTTTCTTGGGGTGCAGGGGGAAAGTTTACCTTTTGCCAGCTCTCCGTGGATTTGATAACCATGGATCTCAATTGTTAATATAATAAATCACTTTGACCCTGTGTTTGTAAATGCAAGAAACTTGTTTTACCTTCCCCCAACCAGCTATAAAGCAGTTACGTTGACCACAGAAATGCTTATGTCATCATGGAGGTTTTAGAACAAAGACATAACGGTTCATATATTCCTAGTATTCCTGATAAAGGTAAACACACTCCTTTGTGAAGACAAGAGACATAAAAGATTAACTGTAGTAAATAAAGGTATGGATGGTCACATAAAAATGCAATAGTGTTGCTCATTAACTCCAAAGACCAGAGACCAAGGAGATGTTTAATGGAGAGTGGAGGAGAATTTTACATGCCCTCATTTCTGAAGCAAATGAAACAAAGGCAGTAGAATATTTTTGTTTTGTAAGTGCCATGAGTCCTCCCCAAGCATTTTTATAGTTATCATTACTAACTTCTTCATTGATTATGTATCAATGACACTAACTCCTTGAAAGGAAGGTGACCAGCTTGTTTATCCATACCTTCCTCTTAAGGAAAGAGGAAAGGAAAGAGGAAAGGGGAGAGGAAAGGAAAGAGGAAAGGAAAAGAGGAAAGGAGAGAGGAAAGGGGAGAGGAAAGAAGAGAGGGGAGAGGAGAGGGAAAAGCCCTTTTTGCCTCTTAAATTTATGCAGACTCTCCCATACACCCTCTGCTTGGTCCCAACTCTAACTGGCTTCCCATAGAGACTAGGGCACATTGGGTTAATGACCAGTGCTCCCACCGTACTGCCTCCATCAGTGCTGCAGAGGGCAACTGATGGGCAACTGATCAACTGATCAACTAACTCTCCTGTTATGTGTTTCCTCACCCTCAGTTACAACATATGGCTCTGTCCATGAGCACATGCAGTAGCTGTGCCTGTGTGCTGTGGCCCAAGAGAAGCAAATTTACAGAGTGCTGAGGGCCCGGATTCTGAAGCACGGTCCTATGGGCTATATGTGACCACTTCTATCCTGGTCCCATGGGCTGTGTGTGCATTAGTAGATGGAGCATGTTGGGTGTATGATTCTTCACAAGGGCGGCATCAGGCATCAGGCTACTTTGTGCTGTGAGCATGTCACTGCGGTGGTAGGAGTGAGACCCAAGTGTAGGGTGCACCGTGGAGAGCCCCGGGACTGACATGGTAGATGGATGTCTGTCACCTCAGATTATTTCTGCTGCTTGCTTATGACAGCTACACCCAACACAGTGCTGGTGCAATGAAGATGTGGATTCTTAGCAGCAGTCAGGTACACCTTGCAGCTGATAATGTGGCTGTCTAAATTTATCAGTGATTAGCGCCATCCTGCATAGATTAAAGTCACAGCTCTGTATCTCCCATTTGAGGCGCAACAGTTGGCCTGATGACAACACAAACATGAACTCTGTGACCTGTTTCTCCAAACTGTTTTTCAGAGCATCCTTTAAATA
Organism: Buceros rhinoceros silvestris; assembly: GCF_000710305.1. Lineage (NCBI taxonomy): Eukaryota > Metazoa > Chordata > Aves > Bucerotiformes > Bucerotidae > Buceros > Buceros rhinoceros. The sequence continues at coordinate 11,339 of NW_010420369.1, forward strand.
TACTGGGTAGCTTTAAATACTCTGGGTCACCACTGTCTGTGACAGTGGATTGCAACAAATTCAATCCCTTCTGCAAGGATGGCTTCCTTAAACTCCATGAACTGCACTAGGGTGGAGCAGGCTACATGATTAGGAGGTCATTTCTTTAATGTTTCATATTCCTCTAAGTGTGCCACCTTGTATTTTTAATAAAAACAACAACAATAACACAACAAAAAATCCATTAAAAAATATGTATAAATCATCAACAAAAGGTTTAAGCAAAAGCCGAAGCACTCAATTCAAGCATTTCATTTTGTCACCACTATAGCAATGATGCATAAGATACTCTGCTTTTTTATAACAGTACGTCTTCTTATAAAGAGGCCTCTGTTATCAGTCTTACATATTTTAGGGGACGGAAACAGATCCTGTGATTTTGAACAAGCTGTTCTAATCGCTTGTCTGTCCAGAGACGAATTTAAGGCATTGCTGCCTTGACAAACAGAAGTCCCTTTGCTCTCCCTCAGAAATCCCCAATATAATTTTAGAAGATTCAATTCTTCCTGTATTTTTCCCTAGGCAATGACCTGCTTTGCTTGCATGGCAAAATCAACCCCGATTTTATCATCCAGAGGATAACAAATTTGCCTTATCTTTTTCAAATAAATACAACTGGGACTTGCAAGAAGAAGAACAAAAAGACCTTATTCCTTTAATTGTTCACCATTTTAGCATGAAGAAGTTACACACAGGGGAGCCTTGAAACTTCTTTCATGTTCATACCCTTTAATTCAATTAAGGCCCTAAGCTAAAGCGAAGAGCTAGCAAGAGTCAGATGATACTACTGCTACTGATAACGTAACTGCCAAAAAAATTGATGGCATATAAACAACTCAAGTAGCTGTTTTGTTATGAGATTCTCCTTTTGAAGCAGGCTAGTTTGCCTAGTAGATAACAAAATTATGGCTGAATTCCTGACTCACTTTCTTCAGTCTTTGATTTAAAATAGGCCGCTGGATTCAGGCACTTGAGGTGCAAAGAAGTATTTATATTTTCTAAATGGCCTTGTGTGATCTTAAGAGATCAATGGCATACATTTTACTCGTGCTGCCTTTGTTCGGAGCCTAGGGGGAAAACAAAAGCACAAATAATGGATTGATTTAGATGGAATTTGAGATTATAGGCTGAGGATTTCAGACACGTTTTGAGGACGTGTGAGAGGTCATGTAAAGACACAACCACATGTGGGATTTTTCTATGATCGAATTATTGGCTGCCAAATGAGTGACTTTAAAGAAAATGGAATTTAGGCTTAAAATAATTAATGTAGTCAAAGAGAAGGAAGGGTCATTGGCCTGATTCTAAGTCTGAAGAGTGAATAACAAAAAGCAGGCAATAAGAAAGCAGAAAAATATTTTACTGAATTAAAAAATAAATGTGCAGTCATGATGAATACTTTTACACTGACACATTTTCATGTATTACCAAATAAGGAACTCAGAAATACCTATTCTGACCCAGATTAGAAAGAAAATACTTAACATGAAAAAATATTCAGAAAAATATGTCTAAAAAATGTCTTCTCCTGAAACCCATGAAAATACCTAAATCTGCTGAAAATACATGAAGAAGTGGATTTCGTGATCAAGCAAAGATACTGAAATAATTGACAGTGTATATTTGAGGAGCTGCATTTTTCTCAGGCATGATGTTTAACTGAATAAAGAGAAAAAAAAGAAGCATGGTTAATGTTGACTCTACATATTTGGGGTGACTGGACTAAAAAAGGTATCAAATTCTCACCTTCTAACAGGAGAAGTCAGGTAGCAGCTGTAGCTCAAGTACCTACGTACAGATCCTATCTCACAACAGAGATTTTAAAAAGAACACAGCTTTATCTGCTCTCACTTGCAGCTCTTGAATGCTGCTTTGGATCAAAGACAGACATTGGCAAGCTGGTTTACTCGTCATGTTCTTCCAGAAACTCGAGTCACAGACTATCTCAAAATAAGGGTGAGGTGAGAGGGAGGAACCTTCTCCCTATGCAATACATGCAAATGCCCAACATCCAGTTTTGATAGGATCTTCTTAGGAAACCAGTGTCTTGTGGACTTGGGGTTGAGTCCTGTAGCTTATAGGAGTTTCTCTTGTAGGAGTGTTGTATGAGAAATTGTTCACCTCTAGTGCAAAAGCTGGTTCTTGGACTTCCCTGCACCTCCTTAGGATGTCCACACTGCCTGACCTCATTAATCTTGTTTTTCATGGTCACTGTACTGTGCAGTTATTCCATTAACATATTGTAGTGCTGCCCGAGGCTGCTTTAATGTATGCTGTGTTCTATATTTGCCTAATTTATTTAGGCATTTGTAGTGCATTGACCGTTCTAGGGTCTCTCTTTCTATGGGGTGGAGGAGGGGAGCATATGGCATGGAATTGTGAGCTATTGACTGTGCTCCTGGGGAGCCCTGTAAAAGGGCATGGATACTCTGGCACAGCAGTTCTACAAACCAGCGTCATTAAAAAAAAAAAATTCATAAATTGCAACAATTTTCCACATAGGGAGCACTTTTTATACATTTATGCCCATGCACTTAAGGAAGGGAAGGGGAAAGTGCCTACAGCCTGTAATAGGTGTTTAAACCACCTGACACGTTTGGGAGTAGAGCTGCAGAGATCAAAAGCAACACAGAGTGCACTCATTCTATTTTGTGTCAGTTTTTGAGGGAGCAATAGAACTGGACAGATTCAGCAAACAAAGTAAAAAACTATGACAAGGCATTAATAGAAATAGGTCTTCTTTCCATGAGGTCATCTCTTCTGCATTTTACACACATACATACATTTCCTTGCTTGGAAATAAAGGTTTTGTTTCTTTAATCCTTTTTGCTCACTGAATGTATACATGGCCTTTTTCTTTAGGAACACAAAAAAGCATAAGGTAGCAGCTGACAGAACCTAAAAAGCATGCCTTTTTAAATTACAGTTAGGTTTAATATATGTTACATATGCTGGTGCAAGTTGTGAATCAATTATAAATTACTTCATTTTGCAAGAATACATAAGCATCATCTATTATTGAAAAATACTTTAAATATTAAATTGCTTCACATCTAATCCTTATTAATGTCTTAATGTTATTATTAACTGTATTTAGTTGAATGAAAGTGGAGAGAAAGCCTGATATGTTAATATTTCGTTCTTTTATCATCAGTGTTTAAATTGTGTCCCATGTTTAATGGCTATTCATCGGACAGTACCTGTAGTACATTCTGAGCTGTTTTTCCTATATTAAGAAAAAATATTATGGATTTTAGAATGACATTATTCAGAAATGGCTGGTGACTTCTGTGCCAGTTTGAGGACCTTTAACAGATGTACCCGTAGTTCTGTAAATATAATTCACACACCAAAGAACTAACAAGATAGTAAGAGTGAAAAAAAGAAACAAATGCACTCAAAATCTAGGAAAATTAAAGATCAGGCAGGCTACCTTTTGTTGGAGCATTAGAATGTCCACCTACGTCCAAAGTAAGCTGGGACAGCACTGCTCAAAATAATGAGGAGCCAACCCAAGCTTGAACTAAGTACCTGTCACCCTTCTGTTGCTGTCACTACGTGTGCAAATGTAGCAGACACAGAGAAGACATGCTTTTAGATGAGGGACCAGTTGTCAGCCCTGCCTTAACCATTTGTCCCTCAACAACAGCAAGGAACAAGGCAATTGGGAGAACAGAGCTGAGTGCCACTAGAAGGGTAAGAATATCCTGAAAAGCTCAAAAGCTTGTTCAAACTGTTTTATGGCAACGAAGTAGCCTTTGAAATCATTTGAATTGCAAAGAGCAAAAGTTTATTGTTAAACCAGTTATTGTTTCTGAGCCACAGGGGACATCTGAGCAGGGAGGGAAGAACTGGAGCTGGTTGGAGGAGGGAGTTTCTTATCAATGCGTTGCCTATGTGGCATCTCAGGCAGTGCAAAGAGCAGATATTTGCTGGGGAAAGGAGAGCCCTAACCTATTCAGCACCTATTTAGTTAACAGTGCTGATCAGACTAGTCCTGGGTGCAGGTAGACTGCAATGAGAAGGGGACACCATGGAAATATGAGAGGAAAGAAGCAGAATTATTTACTTTCCTCCCAAGATCCATTCTCTTCTGACTTCAGTTCTAGGTGGAGCTTCTAGAGGTGAGGAAATCCTGAGAAAGTGTTGAAAGTCAGAAAGAGGTGTTTACATTTTGTACATCCTCAGGGAACTGAGTTCTTCTCATAGCTATAAAACGTGGGAAAAGAGTCCGCAAGTAGGTATGTGCACGCCACAGTCTTGTGTGGCCCCTACACCATAGGGTCTTATGGAGATGGTTTTGCTGGAGAAATGATCCTTCCCAGTGATTCATGTCAAGAGAGAAACCATCCTCCAGAAATAATGCAAAACCTCTTGCAATTATACTGTACAGAAAATAAGTTTAGAAACTGCTGTACATTATAGCTCCCCTAATATGACTCATCAGATCTCTAGAGCAAATCAGTCCGTCCATCATCCCATTGCAGCCTGAGACAGATTCTGGGTCATCAGAAAACCCAACTACAGCCACATGTCCCACTGATAGGAACATATCAGCTTTAAGTCCCTGACTTTAACTATACCAGTGCATTCTTTGAACAGGAAAATGTATTTACGCAGAAACTGAGGTCCAGAAGTGTCATGATCACCAGCTGATCCATGGAAAAAAACCTGCTACTCTCAAGTCTGAATAACTGCCTTATGCTTCTGCTGAGGGGACACTCTAGGAATATACCATGAATCAAATTACGTCTTATTTCAGCAAGACCGCCTGCCTCTAAACAGCTGAAAGTACATTATCAGGACAGCAAGTGACAGCTTCAGCTCCAGATAGGATGTATTCTATACAGAAACCAACTCTGTGATGAAACACAGGAAAACCTGTATAACTGCATACATTGCATAAAGTAAATTAACAATTTATAACTCATTCACATAACACAGTTGCTCGCAGTAGGAAGGAGACAATACCATATTCACTGAAGCCTTAGGAAGACGCTATTTCCACTCTGATTACAAAAAAATGGTTGCTATCAGAAGCCTAAAGAAAATTGTAGGTGTTAGCTAGCCTAAACATTGAGGTTTTGACTGCCAGTTTTATCATATTGAGGTTGTGCGTGGTTGCACGCACATCTAAATGTCAAACTCCCTCCGTGCGTTGCAACTCACTGGGTCATGTTAACAAGATCTTCTTTAGGTGTTCTCCCAGCCAAAACAGCTTTAATCAAAGTCTTTCCTCAGCCTTATCCTCAGTAACAAAATTACATCCGTACTTTCCTTTTACCCTCAGTGTTGTCAGAGCTCTGACTTGATGGTCTGAGATAAAATGCATACGCACGTGTTCACATGCAAAACAATACTGGCTCTTACTTCATGGAAATTTGTTTGAGTTGCTTATTTCCTGTCTGAGCTTTGTGGAGGTGTATCGCAGTGTGACTTGGAGTGAGGGAGTGATACTGCATGCAACAAATGTATGCCCAAATCATTGAAATATTTGCAGACACCAGCATGCCCATGCCCAAAATATAAGGACTTAGAACGAGTTCTCTTTCTGTTTATATGGACGTGGGTTTTTTTCTTTTTCACCTGAAATTCAGTGGTACCGAAGTAAAAGAGCTGTATGCATGGTGGAACTTCATTCAGAAATAAAGCAATTGTCTAGTTCTGTGACGTGTTATTATTTTGCAGAGTATTTACGTTACTGAATGATTATACAGGAATTTAGACATTCATACAGTATTTGCCAAAATTAATTTCATATTCTTTTCTCTGTCTTACATTCAGAACATAAAGAAAATAATTTCTGACCTATATAAATAAGATACAAAAACACTCCCCCACGTTTTCCGAAGTGTAATGCAACAATAAAAAATGACAACAGCATAGATAAGCACAAATGTCAGCCAGGTGCACACCAGCACAGACATGTCTCTTAGAGGAGGTGGTAACAGCTTGCACTTTTTAAAAGAAAGCTAATGGAGAAACGTGTCTGCTTTCCAGTACATATGTTCTTAAAAAATTTGTATTGCTCAGATAAAAGTGAAACAAAACAACTGCCACTAACATGAAGAGAGGCTTCAGGTGACCCTTCAGTTTTCTAGGTCATGGTTTATTATCTTGAAATAACACATGCACACACGCATGCTCTCATATGCAGAGGTACATTTTCTAAATACTAGTAGATTTTTGTAGTGCTCAAGTACTCTTGTTAAAAAGCACGTTCTCTAAGACAGAACTAAGATTTTGCATCAAATGGAGCAATTTTTTCTTAAACTAGACTGAAGCTTTCCCTCCAAGCACAGGGAAAGCATGGAAAGTGAAAAAATAAGGACTGCCCTTTGGGGAGGGTGTGGCTGGCTTCCAAGGGCACAAAGAAAGTACATGTCAGAGCAGCTGCAAATGCTTGAACTGGGAGTCAAACACACAACCGCAGCCCTTGTGGTGATTAAGGAATAAGTTAGCTCTCTGAGGAAAGATCTGTTATTTATATCGTGCAGTGCTCAGCACTGTAGAACCAAGGAGGGAAGCACCAACTCGTCTCCTTTCCTCCAGTCTTAAATTTATCATCAGCTTTCGGATCTTTCCCAGCACAGACTGTGCTTGACGGTCATACACCTAGTTATACCAGCTTTCTTAATCATTCATTTAAAATGTATTCCTCCTCTGATTTTATACTTTCAAAGCAGTTCAGCTATCACCTGATTGCAGTTTACACACGAACTTAATCAACATATTACAGCTTGGGAACTGCTGTGCCATGTCATTCCATTAAAAGGAAACAAGATGTTCCTGTGATGCATTCGCTTGCCTGTCCACATGACACAGTTAAACCCTCTAAGAAAAAAAAAAAAAGCAAGCATTAAATATTTTTTGAGCTATGCAGCCATATGAGGTTAAACCTTTCCCACTCCCTGCATAATGCCACTCACATTATGCCTCTGGAAACCTGTCCAGGTGTGCTTCCCACTGCCTGGAATCATGGGGTTGGTGGAGACAGGATCTTGAAACCGCTGACATTGGCTTTCAATACGCGCCCTATTTCCAAGTAAATATTCTGCAAGCGTGTGATTTTTTGGCACTACCTTTAACTATTGTGGCATTGCCCCGAAGGACAGACTAACCCAGTTTAAAATAAGTGTATTTAATAGAGCAGTGTTCTGTAGCATGTCTAGTAGGACTTTAACTATGGCTTTGTAAATGATTTCAAAACCAAGTTACAAACCAAAGTTAATTTTTCAGTTATTTTTTTAAGTAATAATATGAAGGTTGTTTTGCAGGTTTTTGTTTCTGCAAAGTGTACAGATTTACCTAAGCGTAAGCATATTCGTGAAGTTGTCAAATTTAAGATTTTTATAAGGTTTTATAAGTTTTAAATTTTTATTCTGAGCTTGTTCAACATATATGCAGGCAAGAGAAAGACCGACCAACTGACTGACTCTCCTTCACTGCTACCTGCACATAGAAACCCAAATACTTTGACCAGATCTAGTAGATGCTCTTTCAGGGGGAGTTAATTGCAGCTTCTTTAGTTTATGTCCAGCACATTTGCTGTGCTTTGTGTCAATGGCCATGCACTACTGGACAGGAGATTCAAATGTTTAGTGGAAAATACTTAGCTGTGTTGTTAGTAAAGTACTTGGTTAATAGTTTCTGTACTAATAATGAAACATGCTTTAAGTATGTCCGTTATGCTGTCAGTGTTTTAACAGAGTAAGAAAAATTATTATCTTCAGGAAGAAAATAGTCCTGAAATTATTCAACACAGACAAAAATTATCCAAATAGAGTTACAAGGCAGTTCAAAGGGTTTCATGAAGTGAAAACTATGCCCAGTTTGGAATTTCTTCCACGACCAACATTCGGACTGGGCATGCATCTTCCAAAGATTCCACACTTGATTTTAGCTACTCTTCCTGAGAGCCATTTTATAACCAAATAATGGGAAAACCGTGGTTTTACAGTCTAAGCAAAATCTAGTGATTTTGAAAAGAGATGAGACCAAGACTCCAAAAATTGACACAGCGTCAGTTTCCAAGTGCAGAGTATTAAGACCCAGCATACTACTTCTTGCTGGACTCAGATTTTCCTTCCTTCCTGTTCCTGGTGAAGGACAGATAGAAGGTGGTTTTGGCAGCTAAGTTAGAGACGTTAAATATTGTGTTTGTCACGTTGATCTTTTTTCCAACCGTTTTGTTCTGCTAGAAAAGTTGCTTTAATTCCCACATTATTTCTGCATTTTTGTTTCACATCTGTTGAGGAGATGATGAGGGAACCCTGAATAACATGCAAATATGAGTTCATATTTACACACCACTGTCTTCTTTGCCCATCAGTATTCTTTAAAATAGGAATGGATTTTTCTTTGTTAGCATATTGATCTACAAAAACATAATGTGTTAATGAATGGAACAATATTGCCGTTATCTGGGTTACATAAAGAGTTCAGAAAAATCTATGAAGTTGTCCTGTTGTCTTCTGTATGCAACATATCAACTAAATTTTGTTCTTCTTAACTGACTGGCCTTCTATGTTCTTAATGGGACTTCTAAGGACTGTTAGAAAACTACTCAAAGCCAATACAAATACAGACTGGACTAGGCCAATAAGTCAAGGGAAAATACAGTTTTTCTCCTCGCAGACTCATCCTTGATGTAACTATATTGGCCTAAGTAAGGCCCTGACAATTTAAAGTGTTTCTCTTGCCAAGTGAGCATGAAGCCTTTGCCCCGATCCACAAAAAACAACCAAGTGGCAATTGTGCTATCAAAGCTCTGGGGTTTGCGAGACTCTCAAATGCTTGCTGATGGTTATGGAGACAAATGAGAATTTGTTTTCCCAGTACATATTTATATATATATTTTAAGGGAGAACCAATCTTCAGGAGACAGGCATCTAGACCAGGGAAAGAACATTAAGTAGGTTATTGTCTGAAAAGCAGATAGCATAGACATAGCCCCACTCAAACCAGTCAGACAACGCCTCACAAAATCCTAATTTTGCTGCATCGGCAAGGTATTATTCATGTCAGGAGACAGACAGCAGAAAGATGGTACACAGATGGAAAGTGGATCAATCAAAGGTGAAGAAGCATAAGAGGAAGTATTCAGCTGTGATTGCTTCTTGAAGAAAAGGTTATCTGAAGTCCTGCATTTTCAATTGTTTATATATGTGTCTTACTACTTTGTTCAAATATTTATCAGACCCCATCGAATAACCAAGCAACTGAGATTTATTAGTGTGGTTTCCAAAGCTGATTACAGAGGTCAGATTTTGCTTTTTAATCTTTTCCCATTCCTTTATTATATATTTAGAATATATGCTCCTGCATCTCTTTTCAGAGCACAGATGCTAAAACCACAGGACATCATTTTAATCCTCAGGTACTGTCACAGCTATGGATCCAACTGGTTTTATTCCAGGTAAAGTGAAGCCAACTGCAATATGTCTACTTGCAAAATCATAATTGGGGTAACTGTCATCTAAGCAAATCATGTTTTAGCTGACCCATGCACAGAATAAATCCATCTCCTTTAGATATTAAGCTTATAGCCTCTTATCACCTTACACAATGGGAGGTAGGGGCAGTTCAGAAGTCTATCCAGTTAGGGTAGCAGGGCACGAAATGTGGATCTTATCTGTCTTGAATGGAGCCAGACATTGGCCCTGGCTAGCAGGAAATCACAGCTATTGCCAGAGTTGCAGATGACTCTATCAGTTCAGCTGTGATCCCTGAAGAGGAAAAATAAATAAATAAATACCTCCTGAATTAGACAGAAAGTTTCAGCCCCCGAGCTGCAGTAAGACTCGAGTGTGCTGAAACAGCCAGCTTTATCTAGTGATGGAGAGCAACTCATGAGATAGCAAATGAGGAATGAAAGCGCATGTAAAGCATTTGCTTCAGTTTGGAAAGGAAATCTACAGTACGTATTTCTCCAGTTCAAGCCTTTAAAGGAAATGTTTAATGCTTATGGCTGCAAATGGGTAGCACATTTAAAAGTATTTCGTAAAATAACAAGGGGGAAGCAGTTGTCAAATTGATTGTTTATTAATTAACAGGGCCCTTGAAATAAGAGTATTTGCTAAACAAATAATTTAAAAATATGAGCAAACCCATTTTTGGAACATGAATTACTTCTTCTTTAAAACTAGCTGATTAAAGAGTCGACAAGCTGTATTAGAGTATCCCAGCCGCAACACTGCAAAATTCACAGAGAAGAGTAAATATTTACTGTGCTGAGCCCTGGAGGATGCACATCAGCCAGCAGCACATGTGAGCACTCTTTATTTACTTTCTGCTCCCACAGGTGTTCACAGAGTATTGTTCCTACATCAGCTGGCAGAAAGGGCTGAAAGCCCCCCAGACACTTCTGTGAGCATGTGTTTCTGCATAAACACAAGCTGCACACGCGTGCACATCTTAACTGACATGCCTGCCTGTGTACATGGCAGTGTTTGGCACTGGTTTGGCTTATCATCACAAACTGGGCTGTGATGGCGTGGGGTGTGAGTTGTGGATCCAGCACCTCAGGTACCAAACAAGGGCTCCTTTCTGTGCAGTCTTTCAGGCAGCAGAGCTGTCTGGCTGCAACTTCAAGGGCAGCAGCCTTGTGCAAACACCCAGTTACGAACTTCACATACCCCGGGCATTAGTCACAGCACGTCGTGGGCTAGCGTGTGTTCATGCAAATAGCATAAAGTCAACAAACGCGTGACACCCCTTTCAGCTGGTCTCAGGTGAAAGTATCCCAATGCATTTAGCATGGGAAAGGAAGGACTGTAGGGCAGATGCCAAGCTTCATCTGGCCTCCTGGGGTGGTGCTACCTCTCATTGCCAAATCCTTCCTGCT
>NW_010420369.1:22374-27251 GCF_000710305.1 Buceros rhinoceros silvestris
AGGCTGGTCCCAAAGCTGCACATGCCCTCCAGCTCCAACCTAGCCCTGAGTCCGCTTGGGTAGAGTTATGAGCATTTCCACAAGAAATTCCGATGGGGCCGGATTAAAGAAGAAGGAGGCATTTCCGTTCAGTTTCCCCCATATCGCACATTGTGCAGAGGCTGCTTCATATGCTTGCTCCATGCAATCATCAGCTGCACCTTGAACACTTTTTCCCTCATTTCCTCTAATTCCCATGATCATTGGTCTATATCCTTTCCAGTGTGGGCCACGTAATCCTACATGGACAATTCCAAGGCAAAACAGAAACTTGGATTTCTTGTAGCGTTGTTGAAGTTCCTCAGATTTACTTCTTTCTCTACTGTAAGTCGACTACCCCTGAAGACTGAAGCAAAAAATGCATATCCAAGAGATAGGTTGCAACCTTTTATTGGTGCAGGGTGTTTGCTAGCTAAGATTTCTCCTAAGAAATGTAAAAAACATACAAACCAGGATCATAAATTAGTTTCCAAAAGACAATTTATTAAAGCAGCAAGCCCTTTCACTAGCCTCCGTGACTCACATCTAAACAGGATGATAAAATGATTCATCCTGCAGGAGAGTCATATTTAAATATGCTGCCACTATCACACTTCCAGCCCCAGAGCAGCCAGTCCAATGGCTTTTCTCATCCCAAGAGGCACCACCTGTCCAGACAAAGAGCAATACAAGTTCCTTCACACTTGCAATCTTGACAGTAAGCAGGCTGACACTACAAGGCAGATGGATAAGAATGAAACAAAAGAACGCCCTTTACAGCTGCTCTAGGTGCTGGTAGGGGGAGGAGGAGAAATAAGGAGGAGGTAACTGAGCTCGGCCCTGTGTTTGCATTAGAGTGAGCCTTTTGTCTTTACACTTTGCAGCTCACTGCAGAACGGTTTCACTTAAACTTAGGCATCATGCAACAGTCAGTCATGAAGTCATTTAATCATTAGTACCAATACTAAGTATTGGTACCTGGAAGATCTATGGCCAAAGAGCCAATGTTTTAGATATTTTCAAAAAAGCTGCAGAGATAGTGACTCTTTTATCTCTTCTTATTAAAAAAAACCAAATCTTTATCCGCAGAAACAAAGATAAAAGAACTTAAAGTTGTGCCAGCACTGTTTTTATCTAATTTTAAAATATTCCTATGTTTTATTCAGGATCAGTAGAGAGATATGTTTCATATAACTTTTCTGGGAATATTACTTTGGAACAGGGAAGAATGCTTGCATGCTCTACAGTACCAAAATCATGTTGTTTCATCAGAACAATAATTAATTTTTTGACTCTTCAGTCCCTCTGACCCAGTTCTGAGAAGCTTATTCATGTTGTCAGGTCAGAACTTGTTTCAAAGAGCCAAGTGCTAACTTTCCATTTACAGATTACGCTGGCAGAAGTCTATCTGCTTACATAGGATATGTCTTTGCCCTTGACCAGCATTATTTCTATGGTTCTCTAGTGCAGAAAGAAGAAATTTGCTTTCCAACACAGTTTTTTAGTGGGATAAAAATCCACAGTGATTAGCTCTGCCTTCTTTAGGAGTTAATGAGAAAATAAACCTTCAGTTTAATAAGATGGACGGCATAAAAATGGTTTTTTTGGAAATAGATAAGATGCCCTTACGTAAAAGTAAAGTGCCCAAAACCCCATAGAATTATAAGGCTCAACAAATAGTATGGATAATCAGAGGCCCCTGGAATTCTCCTGCTTAGCAGGTAAGCTTGTTCTCCCTTCCATAACAAACCCATACCCAAGCTTATTTTGTTAGAGAATGCTGAAATAGCATTGAAGACAGTCAAGAAATCCACCCAGTCTTGTGATGTTTTGTGGTAATTTAATCTTTAGCCTATATAGAACATTATACGGGAAATATAGAGCTTACCTCTTAAATGGGAGCATTAATTGTAAACACTTGAAGCATATCTCAAATGGCAAGAGAGTTGATGATGTAGGCACAGGTCCCATATGGGCATATGCAAAGTCCCTATATTTTTAGAGAGCGCAAATATGGATTGCATGTTACATATAGCACACCACCACCACATCAAAAAGCACCTCAAACTAAGAAGTTTGGTGTCAGTTAAGCCATTGCTTTCCAGATGGAGCTCCCTGAATTTTCAGGAGCATCAAGCTCTCTTGAGAAGTGCCTCATTTTGTATCTCAGAAACTGAGGTACTTCTCAATTTACAGATGATCCTGAAACACGGACCGTGTGTAACTCCATGTATTGCAGATGCTTTTTTCTTTCTCATGCCAAATACATTGCTGTAGATGTGTTGTCTTTAAAATAGTTAAAATATGATATGAAAATTGGGAAAGTAAATTGTTTCATACCAAACAATTTCTTATTAGAGATGTACCTGTCAAAGTTACAAATGCTGCTGATAAGCAGTTGAAGTCACCCAAACAAATGCAATGGTAAGGTATGGCAAAAATACAGCATTGATCAGTTTTGCTTGCGGTTCTATATTTGGGTTTACTTTTATCATTCTTACACATCAAGTCAAATAAAACATTACTGCCTTTAGGGATTTGTACTTTCTTCAAACCTAGAAGTGGAGGAACTTCTTCTGTGATTACTTCTGAGGGGAATCTAAATAATTATATAATTGCACAGCAGTTGCATAGCATCATGGTATTTCAGGGAGTGCAGACCAGGAGAGAAGGGACAATAGATTGTCTGATGTTCAGCTGTCCATCCCTCTGTACCACGGCATTAGTCTTACTAAAGGATGTCATGAGCTCCTTAGATGTAGGAGTAAGAGCACGCACAGATGCGAAGAAAAAGCTGTTATTCTCTTCCAAAATGTCAATCTGTCCTGTCACTACTTTGCTTTCATTTCCCATCAGTCCCTTCTTCCTTGTATGTACATTTTTACGTTGTTAGGCTTAAGTGCAGATTCTGCTTAACCTGAGTTAACTAAGAAACTTGCGTCAAACCAGCCCTTTCAGCTTTCATGTCTTTGGCCAAAGAGAACAGCAGATCCATTTGCTTGTATTCCACCACGCCCCCGCCACACACCCAGGGATTTTACTTACAATGGTGACCTAAAGATCCCATTTCCAAGGGACACCCTTGTAAAGACAGTTGCCGCCTGACACAGCTGTTACAGGACACCAAGGAAATCATGCCGTGAAAATAATACTGCCACCTCTGGGTATACAACATATATATTATTCACGCAGTGTTACAAGGATGATGGAATGGCACATGTGGGTAATTTTAAAATCCACCTAGGCTGTAAAAATGTGCCCTCTCCAGAACATAGGGCACATCTGCATCTGTGTGTCTTGTGGCAGGGTAAGATAGGAAAGCGAGCACTGAAAACAATAAAACAGAAAAATAATAGCCCTCTCTTTAAAAAAAGACTTTACACCCCATATGGCAGTGGATTATTACACTGCCATCATTGGAGCCTCCCTCTGCTCTTTTTTTTCTGAAGTCATCTACAGAGAGCTGGGAAAGGACTGGATTAGCTAAGTGTGGCATGCTCCGCACTGTCTTGGGAGTATTACTAATCTCATAATAATATCGACTGCACAGCATCCCTCAGTGGTAAGAGGGCGTGGAGCTAAAACAGACAAAGCGAAGAAGGATCACCAGCACAAGGCAGCAAAACAAGAAATTTAAAGAGGATCAAGAGGCAGGAAAACCAGGAAAGGAGATAAATGTTAGAATATGAGAAGGCAGAGACAGTGCAAAAATAATAGGCACATGAAAACAAACATGATTTTGCACCAGAGTAAAGGGTTCATGGCATGCCAAAGGGTCCCCTGTTCTTTTGGCAACTTTTCAATGACAGTGGGACTAACTACTGTATTACATCAGCTCTGAGCTGCCAATAGTCATCTCACACCAACTTTTAATCACTGGCACCTCAAATTCAGAGTAGCACAGCAAGAGAGCACCAAGAGGTGTTGCATATCATACAGTGGCCATACAAGGGCTTAATCACCTTCCTCTGGTGAATTTATGGAGCAGCTGTTCTATAAAGCCCTAGTGCTTAAGTATGAATAATGTGCTTTTAGGAATACTGCTCAGTATTGAGGAAGATTACCATGCATGTCCTTAGGTGTGAACACCCGGAAATGAAATAGCTGTTCTGCTCAACCTTTATTGTAGAGGTGAGAGGATTTTGGAAAGAAAAGTGTGATTACTTGTATGTCCCATTTTATAGACTACACAAGGTTTTTCCAGCTCATGCAGCTCTGTTTGACTGTAGGAGCACTTAGGAACCTTCAGATATCGGGACTTCTTTTGGCAATTTGGGAAAGGAGGATAAGTTTTAAATGTAAAGACCAACCTGGAGAGAAAGAAACTTTTCCCCACATATTCACTGTGGTTGTACATGTACCCTGAAAGTTTTCTGCACCTCGTTAGGGCAGGAAGCAGCTGTCTTCAAGGCTTGGAGATCATTCCTTTAGGTGGCAAGAAGTAAGAAAGATTTACCTAAATGTTTATGAGTACTGAATCACTGTTTTGTTGGAGAAATTTCAAGAAAGAAATATACTGAGGATTTTTCTCTCTCTTTGTGTTACTGTGTTTCATACTATGCTAGCAAATACTATGTAGGAAGACAAACCAGAAACATTTTAGTTCTGTGCATAGCAAAAATCCTCCTGGGCCTCCAGAAAACCAGACAAACAGAAGAAGGGAAGTAAAAAAGTAGCATCCATCAAAAATATATCTTGTCATGATTTGAGATTTGGAAGGATCAGTACTGTTCCAAACTCAAAACCCAGAGAAACTGTTCCAAACGTACTTTTAACAGCTTTAGTTACGATGTTACTAGTTGATAAAGCAGGGCACTGAGAAACAGGGTCAATTGGCTGTTTAAAAGAGCAGAGGAGAA
>NW_010420369.1:27331-31845 GCF_000710305.1 Buceros rhinoceros silvestris
AAAGAGTGTAAACCACTGGGAACACCATATCTTGAATTTCAATAAAACAAGAATGTTGAAAGTCCTGGTTGAGACATCTGAATTGAGCCTGATTTTGGGGAAATATTGGTCCCTGAAAATAAGTCCATAGTACCACGCTGTTCGCTGAAAAGGAAGAGTGATATTTTATTAGCTTAGTCATCTACATGATGTGTCAGTTCCACATGGAAACTTCCCTGAAGAATTTCCCCTACCAAGTATTAGTCAGATCTGAACAAAACATGTTGTAAACAGCTATGGTCCAAGCTAAACCCTTGTTCTATTGTCAGCTATCTGGATGTCCTTTCTTGCTTGCTTGCAAAAAAAAAAAAGGACGACACGTGGGCTGGTGTATGTCGGTGCAGCTGTGTATAGGAGGGTCATGGCAAATGTCGCCTCTGTCCTGTCGGAAACATTGTCATGCTATGTTATGGATTGAATCTATGACTGGTGGTATCTTGCCATAACTTCACTGATTTCAACAGAGCTATGATGATCTATGCCATGGGGAATCTAATTTGTTGGACTGTCATAGCCAAAATTAATGTTTCTTCTCCATTATGTACTCAAACAAATTAAATAATATTAAAAAAATAATAAGCAAAGAAAAAAATTATGAAACTTCACGTGATCTGATTTTTATTTAATTTAGAAACAATTTTCTCCTCTTTAAGGTACACATGGAGGCTATTTTCCCTGTCTCCAAGCCTTCTCTAGATATACAGGCACTGCCTCGTCTTACACTCACACTTGCCTGGGTGACAGTCTTAGTGTGATTGATTACCCTGGGGTCACACTTGAAACAAAACCTAGAGAAGCATTTGTTCATGCGATGACACAAATCCACATTCTTATTTATCTTCCTGCCCTTTAAGTGTTCTCATTTGCTTCATTAGGAACCTTTATCTGAGATCACATCTTTCACTTTACAAAGTCTAACTGAGAGACATTTTTCTCTTCTAGTATGTTAGTTACCCTTTCTCCTCTACTATTACTCAGAAAGTATATAAATAAAAATCACACTTCCCAAATAATATACGACAAAGAAAATTAACAGACTTCTCACTTAGTCATTAAATTATTTGCCTTCTTCTAGCTGTCAACAACTGCTTGATGGGCATATTCTGTGATACATTTCATCCTTCTTGTCATCACAGGAATAATTTCCTTGCTCACTTTCACCTTAAGATACAAAGCTCCCTTGTTTGTTTAGAGGATCTGGTTGGCTGGTTTGGATTTGGATACTGTGCCACTGAAATACACTTATAAGTAGATTATGTGATCAGTTCTATAAAGCAAGGAAGCATGAAGTTCAATGATTTAAAATATTCCGCTTGAAGTCAACCAGGGCTTGCAGACTGTCACAGATGCTTTCTTAATAACAAATAGATTTTTTTGTTATTTTCTACTGAACAAAAAAAGCACATTATCTATAATAAGGGGAAAATGAAATCTAATTTTCCTAAGTACTACTTAGTCCCTTGTTGCGTTTTTCAATAGGATGAGCACAGCAGCATACAGCAACACACACCTAACAAAGACTGCTGCAGTGCTAGGATGTCTCTCCAGCTGCTGTTGTATTGAATCCTCTCTTTATGAGGCCTATTATCCATGCATCATTCCTCACGTTTTGTCTTCTTCACCTGCATCTTCCTTACCGCAGGTGGCCACTGCTTGCCCTGAATTGAAATTTTCTTGTGCAATGGACCCTGTAACCTCTCCTTTAAACTGCACAACCGCCACTGAGTTTGAAATATACTAAGAAATACTGATCTTCCTTTCAATTATTGTGCCTTCAGCATTATATCCAGTCATTATTTTCCTCCTTTTTTCTCTCTGTTACCTCTTTAGAATCAGACAGTAGTGTCTCTGATCATTGCAGACATGTAATTAAGATAATAAAAATCGGTTCTTATGGGCTGCAAAGATAAATTTAGAAATTCAGAGCACCTAAATGTGAAAGTCTTGGATTAGATAGTTTTAGACATGTTTAGATAGATGCTTAAGCATATGTCTTCAGATGATATAAATACAGATCGCAATAGAGCCTTCATTATCTTTATAATGTTAAGCATGACAGTAGTCAAGCCCTTTAGAATGAAAACCAGCAAATGAAATGCACATTCAAGGACAGCTGTTGCTATATTTTTATTTCACAATAACTTACTGTATTAAGATACTACAGTATCTTAAGTCCACAGGTAGAGGAAGAATGTGATCTGGCAGCTGGGCAACATTTGGCTTCAGATGAAAACTGTTTTTCTCTACAGAGTTTTCTGGACCAAATCGCATTGCCTAATTATTACTACAACTGAGTAAGAACATTTTTGCCTTCTGCAGTTTTCTTCACTTAGTATCTATCTGTTACATTTTGAATGGATATAGTTTACAGTTACTGACTTTCTAAGTACTTAAGGAAGAACGTGCAGAACATATGTAACAACACATACATTGACTTATTGCTTTATGTGTTCATATTATTTTTTGAGATAGATATATCTAATGTGCTTTGTGAGCTATCCATTCTAACAAGAAAAAAGAATAGTAAGAACAAACACATATCACCTCTAAACCATTCTTCATGTGGGACCTATCAAATTCCATCAAATCAAAAGTCCAGAATTACAAGATTCTGATTAATACAGACTCAAATGAAAGAAAACATTTTAGTTTGGGACTTGCCTCTTCTAAAGTCAGATCAGAGCAGAAAGATCCCTGAAATGATTACTCTGGCTATGGTCCACGGATGCAGCACTAAACTGACTGCTTTACAGCAGTCCAGCTGTAAGCCTTGCAGAGCGCTCCTTTGGATGATGCAACATCTCTCTGGCAGCTTCTTTTTTCCACCCTGACCATCACAAGGAACAGGGGTGTTATGGAGACATCATCTTGACCCAGCAGACTCTAATGGCTAGACAACATATTTGGGTAAGCAGATACTAGAGCTAGAAGGCAGTGCTTTGAGAGAAGCAGATTGACTGTACATCCACCTTCAGCAGTGGTCCTCACAAGGCCCAGCATATCTCTGAGACTGAGGGGATAGAAATGTGAATACTCACAAACCTGACCCACCTGAGTGGAGATAGTGGCTCACAAACCTCTTTTTGTTATCCTCTGTGTAAATTCCATGCTGCAAGAATCTGAGCCTAGAATAATCTGTTTCCTTGTCCTTGTTCTTCCCCATCATCCTACAGCTTGGTTTTCACTAATGCATTTTCCTCAGAATTGCCAAAATAAATACTAACATCTAAAGCAAGACCACTGCTTTCAATCAGAAAGGGCCAACATGAAAATTCCAAGTGCAAAACCAAGAATATATTCACATACATTGCTTCAGTATCATGGCTGCTTTGCCAACAAGACTTTATTTAATAAGGAAATTTTGATGGAAACTAGGATTCCCAGTCATGGCTGAGATCTTCTTGTGCTAGGTTTTATATGTGCAGAAAGAAGATAATTGTTTTATTCAGATGTTACAAATCCCATACACATAAATCCATGTATGAAATATAGTGCAAGAAATAAAGATTGGTTTTGTCATACTACTGCTTTCAAAGATGTGTATCAGATTGATATGTTAGACTGACGTTTTAACATGCTGAAGATCATAAGATGTGTTTTATGGTGCATTAAAATCTCATAATAACAATTTCAGAGAGCTAGCGTAATATATTATTCAGAGTTAAATGTTGCCTTGAATGATAAGGGCTAACATGCCATGAGGCTGTAATAAACTACAGCTTTGAAATATCAATTTTCATTTATCTGTAAGGTCATTTACATAGCTAAGTCAAGAACATAATGGTGTATTTTTCCACTATGCAGAAGGGAAAAAAAATGCACTTTTCCAATATCCAGAAAATATGAAATTGTTCTGAGAAAGCCATTATTAAGTCATTTAACCTCTCACTCCAACAAAGTTTAGTTATAAAACTGAAAGTAAATACATTTTAGTTTCTTATACTGAGTGTCAGTAAACTTATTTAAACTCTAGGGGAAATACTGTGTTCAGGCACAAATGTATTACTCTAACTGGGGTTTTGACAAATTGCATCTATTTCTCTGATATTTCTTTAAGTGGCACAGAAAAGCCATGCAACCTTGAGCATTCCTCTACAACTTCACCCCAAAGAGGAATTCATCAGCATGAGTTACTAAGAGCTACACATTGCCCTTAATCTACATACAAAACGCTGTATTTCAAGGCATTTGAGCCGATAAAAGAGTATGCTCATGCAGTTAATGGGGTAGAAAAGAGGGCAGCTGATATAAGAGATGGTGAAAGAGGCACTAGATTAAAAAGACGCCTTTATCCTCGAATCTCATTCTAACATATTCCATTCTTCTGTGCATGGAGAGATACAGGAGTCACCACTGTTGCATCCACCATTCTGGTGGAGGTTCAGGCTACCTTCAACTGATTCAATGGCTGAAAATTCAGCGTGCAGTAGCTCTTCCTTAAAAAAAAAAAAAAGGCCAGGAAAGACAGAATACAC
>NW_010420369.1:31893-42781 GCF_000710305.1 Buceros rhinoceros silvestris
CAGTACTCTTTCCTTAAAAAAAAAAAAAAGGCCAGGCAAGACAGCAGACCACCACTGTTCAGGCTGCCATGGGCACCCCAGAGCTCCAGTCACCCTATTTGCCATGCTGCCTGTGTCTTTTTACTTGGCAGTGAACTTCTGGCATGTAGCAGCTGACGCACGTGCTATTTCTCCTCTGACTTCAGCACAGATAGATGGGGAAGACACTGAAGCTTCTGGAAGTCTGGTATAAGGAAGTTAACACAACACACTGAGAAACACACATACCACTAGTCCAGGAACATACATTATTATATTGCCTAGAAAAGGTCTGAAATTCCTCTCCACCTGGCTGTTGTATGCTTAGAGGGGTCAGTCAGGACAAAGAAGCTCTTATACACTCTGCTACAGGAGCTATGCAGAACCACTTTCTGGGCACAATGGGTCTGCACCCTTAGAGAAAGATGAGTGATGAGGCTTCCTATCCACAGCAGCACTGGACCCACATCAAACCAGTGAATCTGAGCCACTTGCACCTGGTTGCAAATTAGTGCAAACAGTCCTTTTTGTGAACATATGAAATCTGCGACATTTTCTGCATTAGGACTAAACTGTTATTTACACTGTAATCTTTAATCATAACAGCAGGCAGATCAGGTCTAAAGCAGTCATATAAATAGGTTCCAGGGCTTTCTGCTTTCAGTTTGCTGTAAAATCTTTTGCTGCAAAAACACATTTTGTCAATCTCTTTGAAGTGTGCCCCTGAAAAAAGTCATTCTATCCTGTTCAGATCACCATACGAGGAGTTCAATGTGTCACAGCTAGTGCTGATTTTGTAACGTAATTTTACAAAGTTCTCAACTCACAGGAAGCAGTCTACTGTATGTGCACAAAGTTCAATCATTTAAATAAACAGGCCACTCCAGTCACAGTGGCAGCCAAGCCTGATTTTTTGATAGCATGCCAGCTTATAAATTCAGTATCAAAGATAGGTATATTTTGCACCAAGTCTGATTTAATTCTAGAATCAGGGTAATCTCTTGCCAGCTGCTGTTCTTCATCCATGACATCACTGAGGTTTCCTTGGAATCAGTCATGAATAGAAGTAGTCCTTTGATATTGGCTTTTCTTTCTAGCAGCTGTGAAATAAAAGAGAGAGGAAGGGCAGATTTAATATTTCAAATAGAAGATAATGCTAGGCTTTTTTAATGTATTTTTTCTCAAAGTGTGGGACGTGCCAGTCCCTGTTCACTTGCTTCTGTGGAGGTGATAAACAGGCCTGCAACAGCAGAGCACATTCAAATTAGTACTTTAAACGTATTTTCTTTCTGTTCCTTTTAGCCTTTGACTTTTTCTATTTTCCCCTTCCCTCATTCCTCTCACACACACTAACATTGCTGATCCTTTTTTTTATTTTGTCACTTCCCCTATTAGCGTTGTAGCAGAACGGGACAGTGATGGGCCTGTACAGAATAAAAGACGCTGTCAGGCAGGTGTCAGGTCAGATTGGACTTTGAGGAAAGAATCAAATGGTCTCTTCGCAAAATGATTGATGCTTTAGCATCAAGCATCTCCAGCTTTAGCTTAATAGTTTTGAGCATTCTTATCAGCAGCTTTGAGTCCACTGGCAGTGAAATCTCCAGTGCTGCTCTTGTCATCCCTGCTGAAGTGAATTGTCAGGCTTTTCACTTGGCTTAGGCTAGTGCAGGGGACTGAGGTTAAACCCCTATAGTCAGCTCCTGCAAATTTCTTTCAGTGTTGCCAGCCTGCAGGTGAGATATACTGGGAGTGAGTTAACACCGCTACTATGAATTTAGCTCTGTGTAAGAATTAATATCCGTGATTTTAAAATACAAGGATAAGACTCAAATCCACATTTAGTTAAGTGAATGTCCCAATTTTCAATAGTGCTAAAAATTATTAGGTGTGCAGTGCACTGAGGGGAAAAAAGGAAAGAAAGAACAGACACCGAGGTGCAGAATTAGGAGCCAAATTTTTGCCAGCATCGTCAGGTCAGAGCTCCACCCCAGCTCATGGGTGACAATACGCTATAGGTTTTGATTCTACCACATTTTGTTTTCAGACTCATTTGTCGACAACAAAAGAACAAAGTTCAAGCAAAATGATAGGGTGTCATTTCTTACCAATAATGAACAAGACTAAAGACACCTCCTGCAGATTAATGACTGGTTGGAACAGTTAATCACCTCAAGCTATTAACCCTAACTGTTATTAAGCTCTAGGATCTAAACCAAGTCCTCAATCATTGTGGCTGCTATTCACCCCTCCTATTTACAAACCCATCCCCCTACCTCTCCCCTGACTCCCACAGCAAAAAGTCAGCTAAAAATGGCATGTGGGAATTTGTATTACATGTGTGTGGAGAGATAGAAGAGGGCTACACAGAAAACAAAGTGGCCCATTTCTCAACTATTTCAGAGGAATATTCATTTCACATCACACAGCACAAGGTATTTGTGGGCATTGAAAACCTGACACATTAGTTAATCAGGGCTCACAGATCTTTCCACAGGGCAATTTAGTTTATAACGTAGCAGGAAACAAGAGGAAAAGAGCAGGGAGAAATGAGCTGGGGGGAAGGGAGGGAGAAAAGGAGGAAAAAAACCAGCAGGAGATAAATCCGACCATTCAGCATTCTGAAGAGGGACCTATTCATAAAGTTCATTCCTGATGTATTCTGATAGGCTTTTGTTTCTGTTTATTTTATAACCCTATTGTACAGTAGGCGGCCTGTTGTTTGCTCTAATCATTTGTTTCCATGACCTTCACCTTTATTGATTCGGCTTCTTCCTAAGTTTAATGCAGTCTCTGAGATTAAAGCCATTTTTCTCCAAGATGAGTTAGTTAACGGTAGATTTGCTTTAAGAAGCAGAAATCATTTTGATTAGTAAATAATTTTTAGCATAGAAGGTATGTTTTAAGTAAGTAAAACCTCTTTACAGAGATAAGCAATGGAAGGGGATTCTAGGTCATAAACAAAGTCAGTGGGTTGTGGGTTTGTTTTTTTTTTTGTAAAGTGTGAAAGAGTGAGTGAAATAAATATACTATAAGCAATGCTACTTTTATGAGTGCTATCAAATACTGCAGATTTGAAGAATAAGGTACAAAGAATTTTATTCTCCCCTCCCAGATGTCATTTTAATCAGGCTTATGGTTTCAATGGGAAGAGAATCATACAATGCGAAGTAATTTTCCCCAACAGATAATGTAACTCAGCATTTTGCAAGTGTAGCAGTTGAGATTATAAATCAAAATCAGAATTTACTGCAAGAATACAATAAACCTAATCCCATTTTCCTTAGCAATTTATAGTTCTGATTTGATTATACAGCTTATTTACTTGGCTTTATTACTGCATTAAACTCCTTCCTCCCTGGTGATACTTTGTTCTCTGATGTCTACCATCAACTTTCAGTCACACATTTTGGTAAGAAAAGCACCCAGCTGCTTCTTGCACATAGTATATTAAACACTGTACACTGCCTTTCCATAGTCACACGTACATGGATTTGATTCTGCAGCCCCTTTACCTCACTGGAAACCATAATGAATAACCAGAGATAAACAGACTGAACCAAACTCACTGCAGTAAATGGAAAATCGTCTGTTGACCTCGTAGGGCTTTGAACCATTCCTCCCCTGACAGCAGACATTCATTTCCTGTTCCCAGCCTCTGCCAGAGTAGTAATAAATGTATTACCCAACTCAGCTCTAGCACTTGGTAGTAAAACGGACTGGAGAGAACATGCAGTACAAATTAATATACCTGATTTTTTTCTGTTCCCTACTTAAGGTCCAGAAGGAAAAGAAATGCAATATTATCCTGATCTAAAAAAAAAGAATTGGGAGAGAAACTTCAGGTAAATCTTCACTAACAATTTTTCTCAGATACTTTCTTGCCATTATTTTTCCATTACCACAATATAATTTTATTAAAAATACTCTCATGATTTATACATTTATCTTATAAATATTTGAACCACTTATTGCTTTCTTGTAAAATGGTACACATTTACTGGAAGAGAAATGAAACAGCAGCTACAGAACCGCCACTTCCTGTTGATAACAAACCCCGAGATCTACATGCTCACAAATTAGCGTCTGTTGTCTGGAGTTTCCCCTATAGTGCTTCAGCTGTGTTTTCCTTAGCTATTGTTTTGTTTTAAGCCCTGGGAGTTTTCTAAAATTCCTCTGAAACCGAACAATTGGGGAAAAAAATTGAATGTTACTATGGTAACAAAAAAAAAGAAAGAAAGAAAGAAAAACACTTTAAGGAGCCCGATGACTCAGAGCACAACTTCTCGATGGAGACGAATGCACTGGTGCTTTGTCCACAAGGAGAGCAATCTAGGGGCCCTTTTAAAGGTGTTGAACTCAGGGAATATATTAATAATGTACTCTTTTCTTTAATACAGAGTATTTTTCTCTACTGAGCAGCTATATTGCTTTATGTGTATCATTAATTAGCACATTTATCGTTGTGTAAAATATATTCTCCTCAGAAACTATTTTAAGACAACGTGAATGTCAAACCATTACATGTTTAAAAATTAAAGCCAAAACTAAAAAACAACTGAAAATCATTTACAATTATATGTAGGCTTTTTCACCCCCTCACACACAAAAATAAAAGATTCTTTCTAATTACTGACTCAAATGTCATTTCTTGTACTCAACAGCAGAAGGGACCTTCTGGGTTAATGACACCAATTTTCAGCTATTTCAGGCAACTACACTGCAAAAACCCAGATGTGAAAATACCAGACTCCTTAAAACAGCTATGACTTTTGCAGTTATGATTCCTATCAAAAAGCTGTCCCAGATCTTTATTCCTGTGCTGTCTCAAAACCATTTTAATTCAAGTTTATTTGTTGCCAAATCAGATCTATGTTTTTTTCCAGAACAAGCGCTGTCCTTTATCTTAAACAACTCCTCTCCTTTTTTGTCTAAAATGCCTACAGATACTCATACAGAACAATGTTTTCCCTACCCAGTCTTTGTTTCATGAATCTAACAAAGTCTGGTTTGCCCACTTTTATTTCTAAGACGTATTCTCCTTTCATTTGTAGTTCTGCAGAGTACAATACTGTAGTCCTCTTCAGCTGCTCCCATGTAATTTCATTCTAAACTGAACAACAACAAACTCCAGATGTGTTTTTTACCTGAACCTTGTTTGATGGGCTTAATGCTTCTTTGCCATCATTGGGTATCACTCCCATGATACATTGTGGGAAACATCATAATACTATCCTCTTAGGCTGTGTATCAATTCATGTGTGTTTGAAAACATGCTAAACTCCGCTGAAACAGAATATTAAAGTCTTTCATCTGTTCATGGAAGTTAGGGCTAAGACAGACTTCTAAGTTATCTAGTTTTCATCCCTTTCCTTTACAAGACAGCATATTTCCTTGAAATTTCTCTACCAAATTTCACTTTTATGAAACCCAAGCAGTCATAAAAAGTCCTTAATTAACCTAAAGTAAGGAACATAGAAGGGAAAGCATTTATTTATTAACATGATGACCACGTAGTAGAGCCCTTGAAAATACAGAACAACAAAACTAAGAAACAAATCAAATAAAAATGTTTGATTCCAGTTTTTAGATGCTTGATTCACTATATATTCCCTATATGATGCTCAGTGTCCGTAAGAGATGAATGAGGTAGTTAGTCACAAACCCTCTAGCACATAGGAAAATAACTGAGAAATAAGGGGACTAAGGCAGAAGACAGAAAGTGGGTCTTCCCATGGTAAGAACCTGGTAGAAGAGATGCTGACAGACTTTTTAATAGTTGAACCGTCTCCATCATCTTACTTGCAAAGAAAGCAAGCAAATAGAGCCAAGGGAATAATGGTCTATAAACAGCTTGCTTTAAAAGTAATTGACAACTTAAATTGCTATGATGCTTCAGTCTCAGGGGAAAGAAGCTGAAATGTTTGTAGCATAGTGTTGAAAGCCCTTTTTCCGTGTTGACTGCAAAAGTGTTTTATCCTGGCGTTGCACACAAATATACAGAAGTGTAAAGCAGGTGCAGAACAAAATGAAACGGTGGGTATTAGAAACAGAGAGCAGATTTGATGGAGTTTTCACCACAAAAGCAAATTCTTTGAATCAAGTGCACATTTATATTTCTGCAAACATAAACTCTTTGATACGGAGTTAGTCTATGAATATGGTCAGCATTTTTGCTGTTACATTTCCCTTTCGGTGCTGCAGTTCAGAGATGTGCAAAATCTATGGGATAAAGTATGGTCATTGATCACTCTTCAGTTTAAAAACAGAGATCAGTAGCTCAATGTCACCTTGAAATAACACAGGCCTATGTGGGATAATGGATCTGTAAATTTGCAGTTTAGAGTTCATGTAAGTGTGAAACTAATGGCATTAGCAAAAGTGAGACGAAGCATCAGCCAGCAAGTTGTAAGCTTTCCTCACATCGGTCAGGGTCTATTTCACCCCTATTAACACAGACCAGAGCAGAGACTGCCAAATGTCTCACTGCTGTGACAAGAGATTCTGATGCTCAAAGGACCAAAGGTGAGACCAAACTCATTGTCTGTTGCTGTCTCCACTAGGATTTGGGTGCAGGCATCTAGAGAGAAAAACTGAATGAATAATAGCAAAGCATTTATTGGTTATAGGAAGTAAAAAGATTGACCCAGAGGTCAAAAAATACAAACAACTACTGCACTGTTTTATCCCACCACTACTACATGATTAAACAAACACAATAGTATTTAAAAAAAAAAAGATTAGTGTCCCAAATAATAAACACAACATTTCAAGTTAGTGACAAATGCAAAGATGCAGAATAAGATGGATCCAGTACCAGATTAAATGACATACTGACATAAAGAGATGTCAGCA
This sequence comes from Buceros rhinoceros silvestris, assembly GCF_000710305.1. Classification (NCBI taxonomy): domain Eukaryota; kingdom Metazoa; phylum Chordata; class Aves; order Bucerotiformes; family Bucerotidae; genus Buceros; species Buceros rhinoceros. The sequence goes on from NW_010420369.1 coordinate 38,764, forward strand.
GAGCTGAATACATTTACCCCTGCAGAAGAGTTATCATGTGAATACCACAGTAAGGCACAGCTCACAACTGATGGTCATAAAAGCCAAGAAGCCCCTGTGCCAGCCTCACCAGCGAAAGCTATTGGCAACAAACAGTGAAGAACCAATGAGAACATCATGAAGAACGAAGTACACACACGCCACCTCACAGTGGTGAGCAGAGAAACAGAGGTCCTGGTCTTCTGTGCAGACACTCATCATACTGACCAAGCAATGAGGTCCTAAAGGTGAGTTTTAAAACGCACCTCTGTGACCGAATTTTAGAGACTTTGGAGCACCTAACTCTACTAGGCTCCTCCTACTCTGCCTACAATTAAGTAAAAAAAAAAAAAAAAAGACCAGTAGCAATGCTTTGTGATGACTTCAATGCACTACTATTAAGAAAATCTGACTTTCTACGGCTGAACTACACTGCTTTTTCAAAAATTCAGATTCTTCAGTTTGCCACGCAAAACCCACCTAAAGCTACAAATAATTTGTTTTAAAAAATACCGAGTAAATTATTGTTTTGAACATGCAAATTTCTAAAATTCTTCCACATCTACCTAGGGTGACAACTAAAAGAAAGATGACGTTATTTTGATTTCTGTTGTCATCTGTTAACAAGCCTTGAACCAATTCATGTCACATCCTAGTGTTGCATCAATATTACTCTGGAATTCAATGCAGTCTTGGTTACATTTGCCATGTACTTGTGATAAAGATTGTAATACAAACAATAATAGGATTTTAATGTCAACTCAGTCCTGCTTAAACTGTGCCTAGCTTATCCCTATGTCTGGCTAGTTGAGAGACTTAAGTGGTAGCTAATCTAAACAACATATGTACCACTGATTTACTCATCTGATTTTATGCTAATTCAAGTGAAAAATGGTCTTAGCAATTGTGTCAGATGAATCAGGTCTGATTAGTATTCTGTAAAAACTAGAAATAAATTTTCTTAATTTAAACACCTAATTCATTGGTTCTTTTTATTGTTTTATACTTACAGACTCCATTCAAGACAGAAAAGGAACATATGGATAATCGAAGCGCAGAAAGCTGAAAAAGCCTGGCTTTATATGTACACATATATGCTCTTCTACTGGGAGATGCAAAAAGCACAATTTAAATTATGTAAAGGATACAATTCTGCAAATTCTTCATTTGTTTATAATAATGCAGAAGGCTTTGCTGAACATGAAAAAAAGAAACCCTGAGTCAATCATAGATCTGTACTGAGTGAGGAAGTGCTCTTGATCAGAGGAACAGCTCATACTGAGACCTTTTCCTGCTGCAGTGTGTGCTGCTAAGCACTAATCTATTCCCATGGAGATGAAAATGAGGATGAAGGGCAAAGCCAATCCTGCCTAGATTTTGACCTATGGCTCTAGGGAGATTAGTCATTTTAAACAGGAAAAGCACCCAAACAATACTACTATTAAATATCTTTTTTTCTGTGTTTGTGTAAAATTTTTTTCTCCACCCTGAATAAAATGCTTATTCACCACTTTACCCCTGAATTTCCCCCTCTTTCCCCACTCCTGTTCTTTTCACATGCTTCAGTTTCCTGGTCCATGGTTATCCAGCCTAGGTATAAATCTGGTTTCTGATGGTGGTATGTCTGGTCTCCATGGGGAAACATTCTTGTCTTTCAAAATTCAAAGAGCATCTTGCTATGTAAGTGCACTATTTGGAGTATGTATTTAAAATTGTATTTAAGCATGAGACAGTTAACTCTTATTCGTACTACTCAATTTTCTTATATCTACCCTACACTACATCAATCCTCTTAAGACCAAGGTGGGAACAGAGAGGAGGATTCAGTCGCTTGTGGCATCTTTCAGATTATGCAGATCTGTATCCAAATTTTGTGATGCACAGACAAGCATATCCTTTCTACAGGCACATTCCTCTCCCCCTGGCTCCAGCAGCTGAGCTAGGGAGGGATACAGACCTGTTGCTTTAATAAGGCAGTGGACTTACATTTGATCTGATGAACCTCAGTTTACCTGGATGCAGAAATAAACGCGGGAGTGATAGCTTTAAGTGCCACCCAAAACTCATTACTGCCAAGGTCCTTTACCAACAGAGGTAAAGAGCTTCCCCTGCTCCTTCTGGTTTATTACTGAGTCTGCAAACATGGAGCACCTGGGTGTACCAGTGCCTTGCAAAATGTCATACAAGGCAGCTGCTCCAGCTCAAAATTGCTGGAGCCTGTGCCCAAACTACAGTGTTGTTATTCATCATTCTGAAGGCTTGTGGGGGTGTTGCGGGGAGCTTGTAGCTACCTGGTGGAAAGTGTCTGGGTCATGACACAGTACAACTCTACCTCAATGAGAACTTCAGTGCCCACAGCCCTACACCACAAGTTCTTGTAGTCTACCAAAGATGCAAGCTGCTGCTAAGGACCAAGGCAGAGAATAAATGCAAAGCTATCACATATTAGGGTGAGGCACTGAAGAGTGTTTTCTAATGGAAATCCCTCCTATTTGTAACCCCCCATTCTTGCAAATGCCTTCTTCATTTTGCCCAAAGCTTTCTGGAAAAAATAGGATCAGATATGTGAAATTCAGACAGATATTGTTGGTTAGCTAGAAGCAAAGGATGAACCAAAATCAGGCATGAAATTGAAAACTGTTCTTTCAGTGATAAGGAAATAAGCTGTCAGAGGCCTTGGATGGAACACTTGACCTAGCAGTCCTTCCACTTCTAATTTCATTTATTAAAGTGATCATTAGCAATTTTCTTAATTATTCATAATATTTCTGGTTTTCTGTAGTCCTTACTTTGTCCTCATCAAGTTCTTGCAGATGAATTTCACCTTTCCTTAGCTTATTGCTAGGTTTTAATACTAGAGATTAAAGAGATAATTAACTTAATTGCACATCTGTAGAGCACCAGCCTCTAAATTTGCCTTCAATCCACATGAAATTAACTGTAATTTTTAAATAGTATCTCCAACTTCACCTCCACCAATTATTTCATTCAACACAGCATTTGAAAAGAGACATTAATATAAGGAACATTATTGGCAAATGCAGAGGATGAGTGAACAGATTTGTTAGATTTTTCTGACCTCAGTAGCCCAAAAGGAGTTGACAGACATACAGCTCATAATGTCCTTTTAACAGTTACTGGTCAGGGAGGACCAGGCTGATCAACCAGGGATATTAAGACCGGGGAAGATGGTGTGATACAGAGACCTCCAAGACAACACCGACCTGAACTCATGCACAGTGCCCACGGATATTCAAAGCCTTTTGTCTATGTGAAGCCCACATCTGGAACTAAACTACAGCAGTTTCTCCATCACCCAATGACCCTTCCTCAGCAAGAAGGGGGATTGGGAAAAGAAGAGAAGGCTCATGGGTTGAAGTGAAAACACTTATAATGAAACAGACAAAGTAACACCAATACAAAGTTATATTCAGGCCAGCAAATGCACAGTGCTCACCATAAACAGGAAAGCAATCCTCAGAAGCAGAATGGTAAGCAAGGCCCTCCAGGAAGCAGCAGCAGCAGGAGAACCTCCTCTCCTCGGCAAACTTCCCCCTTTAAAAGAGCGTGATGTTTATGGTCTGGGATACACCTGTTTGCCAACACCAGCCAGCTGCCCAGGCTGACTCAAAACTGCTAATCCCTATGTACCATGGCTGGCCTACGATTCTGTTGCAGTGAAAACAGAACACTATTATTCTTCCTGCAGGCTACAAGCCTCAAGGCAATGTGGCAGTGCCTGGGTTGCAGGAGTCTCTCCAGGCTTCTGCTTCTGTGGCATTGCCTCTTTGAAAGTTACAAGGACAGGTTGGACAGAGGGCAGGAAGGAAGGCCAACTAAACTTATCTGAAAACTGGGACTGAGCACTAAGAGGTAATGTTTCCTGGAAAACAGAGAAAATAAGTAGCATTCTTTTTAATAAATAAATACATTAAATTAATAAAATAACCTTTACTGTTGGGAAGTTTGCTATCATCATCATCATCATGGCTTGGCTTTG
>NW_010420370.1:0-292 GCF_000710305.1 Buceros rhinoceros silvestris
GCGGCGCGGCTGCTTCTCGCGGTGCGGCTGGCGCTCCTGGTTGGTGAAGGGGGTTTTCAGTCGTTTCCCAGCTCAGCGGCAGCGGCTCCAAGCAGCGCGTGGTGGTGGCGTCAGTTTCCAGCGCGGCGTGGGCGTCGGTGCATCCGGGGTGGCTCGACTGGTCTTCGCGGCAACTCAGCTCCGGGACAGCTAGTTCCTGGATGAGTGGCGTGTGGCGTCGGCTGTGCTCTCAGCAGCAGTGGCTTTTGGAGCGCAGCAGCAGCAGCTTTGGAGCACGGCGGCGGCGGTCCAG
>NW_010420370.1:373-67173 GCF_000710305.1 Buceros rhinoceros silvestris
GCAGCAGCAGCATGTTTGGAGCGCGGCGGCGGCGGTCCAGAGCGGCTGGCGCGGCACGAGCGACGGTGGTCTGGGGTGGAAAGAGAGTGCGTAAAGACTCCCTCTAGCACAGCCGCAGCACGGCTTTTTTTAAAGCAGAAACGGCGCAAAAATCGAACAGACCCGCAAAAACTTTTAACCAATGAAAAATGGAGATGCAGCTGACGCCACATGGCAGGGAATACAACTGGTTAATTTAAAGCAAACTTCTTTCTGAAACAGGAGAAGTTGCTAAGCCATCACATCTCTTCATACCACTCCTCTACATTGTGCCCAGTGCCTGTTGCCAAAGAATTTTTTTCTGTATTTGTTTCCTAGAAGGATCTGATTTACTTTTATTTAAGGGACCAGATCTACTTAGGTGTCCACAGTTAGAACCCTGCCTTGTTGCACTGCAACACGCATCCCAAGACTGAGGCAGCAGGCAGGTCTCAGCTGCTCCTTCAGCACTCCCTTCCTTACTGGAGCTCTCAAATGAAATTCCAGAATTGAGGCACCTGCATGTTTAGGTTTTCAGTTTGGGAGTTTTCTTAGGTCTCCTAAAATGCACTAGCAAAGGTGAATCAGAGAGCCAAGGCACAGTGAAAGAGCAGTTGAGCAAATGAGTACACACACCTTTGGGAAATGTAATTTACTCTGGACATCTTTGCTTGAGGCATGAATTTCTCACATCATGCTTTCAAAATACTGGCTGACTGAATGCTTAGGAAGTCCTGGTAGTATCTAAATAAGCAGCACCAATCACTAAACGATGTTAGTTACCTGTACATATAACAGTTTACATCTGAGGGTGCAAAATCATTTCAACAAAGCTTTCAGCTATTGGTGGTTGACCAGGCTCCATCTGACTGTTCACCACGCCCACTAGACCTGACACCAAGAAAGACACAGGAATTCTGCCACCAGGAAAATATTATGGGAACATCATGGAGGAGTTTGGGAGATAAACAGCATAGTGGACAGAAGCAGAGCAATTGGAAAGGATTATTCCCAAGTAACATTAGCCTTATAGATACCTGCGTTTGTGCAAGTCATACAGCTAATGGTTCATTTGACTTGTTTCATTGGACCTTAGGATGAGAGGAGTTATGTCTTTTAAGTTCCTGTTTTCTCTGTATTGACTGCAAATGCAGGTCAGAGTGACAGCCTTCGATGTAGACACACATGGGGCATCTCCTTTGCTGCCAATCTGTGTTTCTCCATGACCTGTCCCATAAAGCAGGCAGACCTGCCTCACCACCAGCCCACAGAACCTCCCCAGAGACCATCACATGCCTCTGCCTCTGGAGGCCCCTTGCTAAATCCATGGAGTGTTATTTCATTTAGCAGCAGCTGCAATCAGTCAGTGTTTCTCCAACCTGCACCAAAGTCTGACGTCCCCATGGAGAGGCAGCAGAGCTTGGTGCAGGCCTGGACCGTGCTTCCTGTGGGTCTTTTTTCTCCCTTAGTGAAGCAACACATACTCCCACACAGGCTGACGTCAAAGTATGGCTTTGCTTTGAGCGATGTAATAAATTTGCTATCGTGGTGGAGAAAAACTTGATTCTTTCATATCTTAGTGCAACACTCTCTGCCACAGTGACACCTGGCTCAGAGGGATGTTGTTGATACCCTCCAGCATAGCAGAGAGCCTCTGACTCACCAGCGGGGAGCTGAAAGGTATTTCTCCCTTTTCTGACTCCTGTGTTAGTTCCCCACGTGGTTCAGATGGGCTTGATCTGTTGGATCCTTTGGATGCAGTGGACAAGGTGCAGGAGAGATGGGTCATTTGTTGGACCAGGCTTGACCCTGACACATTCCACAAGAGGAATGCCTTGCTGCCGCTGGTGGGTGACCTGAAACGTGGGTGCAAGCCAGACACAATTCCCTCACCGCAGGCTAAGCAAAACCACAAACATGCATTTATTCATAATGTTCAAAACAGACAACTCAGCCGCAAATGTTTATAAAAGAGGTAGGCAGAAAAAATGATAGCAAAAATATGCTTTATGTGTGCACACTGAGGTAACATGAGAAAGTTCCCTCATTCCACTATTCAGCGGATTTGCTGTTTACCTCGTGGTGAGTTGACAGTTTCTTTCTTTGCCCATGTCTCCTTTTTGAATGGATAACTCGGCTTTTATAGTCCTTTGGAAACTCTTCAAGGGTAAAGACTGGCTTCGTGTTTTACCCCTAAATTCTTCTTTTTGTGCCTGAAGTAGGAGACAGTCTGTTCACCCTCATGAGCAGAATAACGTTTGCTTCCCATCTACAGCAATGTAATAGCAACCCCTGTCTGCTATTGTGTTTTACTAGTAATTAAATGGATCAGTTATAGTGTATTAGTAGTCACAGTAATAATTTACTCATATTTTAAAGAGTACTACATGAGGAGTCACCTCCTGTTCTTAACTGGTGAGTAAAGGCCTGTGGCTAGTCTGAACTTCTCTCGCCCTCCTTTTAGCAGCTTGTAGGTGTGACTCAGTGAGGAATGCATCTTTCATTGAATCCTGCATTCTCCATAATTTTGTGCTTAGGAACCTGCATGCTTGTAGCATGCTGGCTGTTTGTAATTCATTACCAGCATTTGCCCAGAGAAGCAGCAATCAATCACAGTGAGGCAGCAATGGGTTTTGGGTGACTGGTCTTGAACATCTACTGAGAAAAATGAGACACTCACTGTACATGGATCTGAGAAAGGAAGGTGAGAATGGGGCAATGAATCTCCATATCCTGAGCTCTGTAGGTGCTCATGGATTTAGAAGAAAGAAAAACTGGTTTCATTGGTTATTTGTTTGCTTTTGAGCAAAAAGCTTTAACTACTTAGTTATTTTTCTTCCCTTTGTAACAAAGCCATATTTTGTTGACATGCTTATGATTTGGAAGTAAGTGCTCTGACCTGTCGCACACCAGGAGATCACAAGACAGGGATTGCAGGTCTATTTTTGTTAAAGAACATTAGTGAGGGAATGCGATTCTTTGCTCAAACTGGATTAAGGACTAAAATAGCTTTTGTCCATTGCTTTAGATTAGGCATGTAGACCAATTCACACCTTACAGAAGGTAGAAAAAAGGGGCACAAAGGTACAAGACGTCCCAAGTTATGCAACTCGGAACAGAGTCACATGCTCCCAAGCCTGTGTTACGTACCTATTGGATCGTGCTTCCAAAAAGAAGGATTTGTTCAAAGTCAGGGGAACAACTGTTGCCTAATTAATCCACCAGCCAATCAAAAAGGTAATCAAAACCAGGAAGGAGGGTAATAGGGGGAAAAGATCCACTACGCAAAGAAGCAACCAAACACTTAAACTAAAAGTCATCAAATTATCACGAAGTGTGTAGTAACCTACTGGCAGGAAGGATTTCAAAGACATGGATATTGGCAGTCTATCCTCCTGGAGATAAAAAAGTAGAGTCACTAATACTCAAGAATTTGCTTTTGAAGCTCTGAATCATTCACATCGAATATTCCACATAAATTAAGTCCACTGGAGAAGGATTGAATTACACGGCAGGTTAGGTAAATGACAAAGTGAGAAAACGAACAGCGAATTTCTTAAATTTTAAGTTCTTGTACATGAACAAAAGAGAAACATACTGCTTAAGCTAGCAGAACAAACAAAGCGAAGAATGGGAAGAAGCCTCAAGTAGGAATGACTCAGCCTGTAAATCTGAGGGCTCAGCAAGAAAAGCAGAAACAAGGGAAACAGACAGAAACTTAAGGAAGGTGAGATTTAAACTGGATGACAGGAAAAAATTTCAACTCAAAATGTAATTGGGTTAAAGATCAGGCTATCAAGGGAAATAGTTCACGATACAATTATCAAAGAATTTCACACTGGAACCAAGGAGATTTGAGAGTCTTATAGCACTTCTAAATGGGGTGGATTCACTCTTTAAAGCCAGTGGCCCAGACTAGACAGAGTTGTGATTATTTTCAGCCAAATTTCTCCTATAAAACCCAAAGTGGAATTCTGTTTACTCATTTCCAGTAAGTTAAACCATATCAAACTTAATCTTTTTTACTTAAATACTGCAGTCTGTTTATCCTTGGAGTGCTTGTGCTGTGCTCCAGGTTTACGAGGTTATTGTAGGTTACAGTGTTGTCATCTGACACATGCACATCGTTAATGGTCAGGGCTGAAGCACTATTTCTGTAAATAGCAGTGGGCTGGGGCAAAAGAGCTTTCTGGTGTAAGTGCCAAAAACCAATGCCAGGTTCTGCTGCCATATGGCATGAGGATAAGCAGCAGGGTCAGCATTGCTCAGTGTGTCACCTGGTTTCCTTCCTCAGATTGATGAGCATTAGCCAAGGACTCCTTCACATCAGCTTGCAAGGCCATGCCACTTGCGTAGTCAGCCTGGTAGATATTTTTAGAAGAATAATGTTACAGATGTATAAAATACTCAGGGTTTGGGTTTTGTGGGTTCCTCTCACCATCCCACCATGATCCTTTTCTTCACAAGGACTGAAAAATAGCTTCTAGCTTCTGAGAAGAAAATCAGAGTATAAAATAAGGGAATGATTTTTTCACTAAATATTCACAGGACTCAAATACTGAAAAGGTCTGTTTCAATGAGAACTATGCTCATGGTCACAAAATTTCAGAACAGCACATTTTATGCTGGAAAGATCAAAATGATACAATTCAACCTAGGAAAGGAGCAGTCATTTTCACCTCTAATTTCAGTGCACAAGAGAAAAAAAAGGGAAGGCAAAGGAGTGCTTTTCTCTCTTGCAGAAAAAAGAGAAGGATAGCAGCATCCCTTTAAAATAAGGGATGAAGCAGAGGAAGAAAGAAGAAGGGAAGAAGACAGGAGAGTTGTTGCTTCCTCTCAGGGCTTTCCTGCCATTCAGCTATAATGAGGGCAGTGAGACCAAGTCCTCCAGCTGCAAGTGGGAAAAGGAGACACCACAGCTGCAAGAGCTGCCGCCTAAAGGTCCATTGTACCGCCCATTGCTCAAAACAGCATCAAGCCTACTCTCAATCTGTGTCTTCAGCCACCACGGCCCAGCATCCCTTGCAGAAAAGCAGCCAGATACGACCACCAAGCTGCCCCTTTAGGCAGGAGCACAGCCAGCTCCTGTCCGTATCTCTCTGGCTCAAGGGCCAGCAGCTACTTTAGGCTTCTCTCAGCTACTGAGCTGCTGATTTTCATGATACTTGTATGTCTTTATTTTTGAGAATTCTGCTGCTTCTCTCCAAATTGGTTGAAATCATCCAACAGACTCAGAAATTGTGAAGGGAGGAGTGGGCGAGGAGGGGGCTGATGATGGTGGGATGTGCAGAGAGCAGAAGAGGTAAGATTTTAACTAATGGTATTCTGGCACCCAAACTAATGAATTTTTCTCCACAGACACAGGCAAGCAGTTGTACGTTGACAGCTCTGTGGGCACAGGAGCCTCATTTGACTGTAATTTAAGACACACATGAAAGGCAGCACATGTGAGACTGAATGAAAGTCCTATGGGAGATTTTTCTTACACATTCGGACTTGAAGTAAGTAGTAAAGTAAAATTTTCATGCTTGATTTCTGACTATTCCATTCAATTATCTGACTAGCCCATGCTGCCAGTACCAGTGTAATCCAGCTCACTGGAGGGGTAAGTGCACAGCCCTGGTGTCCCAGGGAAAGCACTGGGTGAGGGAATGTGGCACAGCAGGCAGCTGGGCGGCACAGCTGCCTTTTGTGCATTGACATTGAAATGTGTGGCCAGTTTGCCTCCAAATTCTCATGATTTTGTTTCACTTTTTCTCCATATTACTTTTCTCTGTTACCTTTTTCCTCATTAGATCTCCTGGTACTTTAATACTTTCTGGAAAAGTGCTTTGAATTTATCATCTTCACACAGTAGCCTGGGTGCATCCCTTCTCTGCCCCTTGTGCTTTGTTATAGCTGAAAGCACTTGGGATGAAGAGCCCTTGAAAGCTTTGCCTTCGTCTGATTTACATTTTTATTTCAGAAATGGGAGAACAAAGAAACAGTCTCCTGCGCCTCTCCCTGAATAGGGCAGCAGCACCTTGTTGATGGGACGGCAGAGAGGGGGCACAAGGACCTGCAAACTTTTAAAGAGGGCCAAGATCTCCCTGAACATCACTGTCTCAAGTCCGGCACAGCACTGAGCTGGCCCCACCAAAACTTACTCTTTTCAAGGTGTAATCCCAGAAGGAGTTCTCAAACCACCCAGATAGGCTATATTCAAACACAAGCTTGGCCAGGCAACTTATTTTAAGCTCAGAGTTATTAGCTAGTCAGAAAAGAAATGCAAAGGATTTATTAGCACACCGTCCTCTGCCCATTACATCCTTTCTCTCAGCCTCTGCTTCAGCCAACTCCATGGCTTTTTGCTTGTAGCAGACTTGAAAGAGCAGCCTGTTTTATTCCTCCAGATGCTCTTTTCATCACCCTTAAGCTCGAGCTGTGCCTGTTCCTTTCTGTTTTCAGCAGTTTTCCAATTTCTGCTGTCTCTCCAGCACGGTGGAGCAACCTGCACTGCTCCCAGGGGAGGTAGCTCCCACCCTCCCGCACAGAACAGCACTTCTCTAGAGAACACCTCACCCAAGCTAAAAACTAACAAACTAGATCATGGCCATCACATAGGCCATGGCTGTTCAGACTGACAGCTCATTTTCCTGTTGTTTCTTTGAAGAGCTCTTGTATCTCTGTGCTCTGCTGTAAGGACATAAAATTGCCCACTAAGATGATGCTGAGGTCAGAGAAAGGCCATGTGCTGCTCCTGTGATTTGGGTAAATTGAAAAGTTTCTGGACACCAATAGCTACACATGCTCACAGGAGGTCATTAGAGCTTTACTTCTAAAACTCTTCATTTGTTTGATGTTTTTCAGGGCTTTCTCCTCACCAGCTGTGGTGAAGCCTCCCCTGAGCAGGGCATAAACCTGCAGCTCAAACACAACATCAGAGTTACAGACAGGAGGCTAAAACAAAAGCAGCTGTCACCTCTTCATTTGGCCTAAAAGAAAAACCTACAGATTTTTGGAATCACGTGGAACACATGAAGTCTAGTCCTTCAGAGTGAGGAGCTGGGTTAGCCAGCTTCTGTCCCCCTGCTGACATGTTCTGAATAAGCCAGCTGACTGCTCTTCCCCTTTATAGCATTGCACTTCGCCATCCCTACATCATTTGCGTGTTTGCAATGTGAAATGCTCTGTAGACAGAGCTGCTGGCTAGCCCTCATTGGCTCCTGCACCTCCAAACCTTCTAGACTGTGAGTCACTGAAATTCTGCCATCTGGAAACACTGGCTTGGTTCATGGAGTGTCAGGTTTTTGTGTTCTCCTTTTCAGCTCATCACTCTTAACTAAGTATGTTCTCTTGATTTGTGAACTGCTGGTCTCTAGGAATTTCAGTGCCACATGGTTACTTGCGATTTGGCTTTCTCTATCTATAGTTTTCTATATGTATGTGTGTGTATATATATATGTATGTATACCAGTCTCCATCCCACTGCAGCTCCTAAGGCTGACTGTGTTCTCAGCCTCTCTCAGGATTTTACCAACAACGGTCTCAGGGCAGAACAAGCCAGTTTCTGCCAGTCTGCATTCGCATACAGGCACACAGCCAGTGATTAAACCTTTCCAAGGGCCTCAGAAAATTTTCACCTCTGGCAATTATGGGACCATCAACCTTGAGTCGCAGGCAGGAACCTACAAGTCTCCCAAGTATAGCTGCTCTAAGGGCTAAAGGTTGACATTGTAATGGCAGCCACTGCATATTTTGCACAAATTAGGCTACTGAGCATGTTATACACACAATCATTGAGCTAGCGATTTAAATGATCCACTTGGGTGAAGTAGGAACAAGGGAATGAGGACCAGTAATATGATATGTAAAGAGAAGAGGCTAACACTTTCTTATCCATAACAAAGTCACAATTAAATATTATAACTAACTACTCAGGTGTTTTCTTAGCAACAACAAAAACAGCAAAGGGAAAAGACCACAATTCTCAAAAAATGAATGCAGAAACAACACAAAACTTTTCTGCTAGACACTGGTGAAATAAAGGATGGTGTTCTTCACTGATGCAAAGAAAATTGGACCTATATTGGGGGGAAAGAAGATTATTTTCTCCTCCTCCAGCCAATGGAAGGAACTACTTCTGCAGGAGAGTGATTGCACATCTTTAGTGGCACTTCAACCCAGCCTTTCAGTAAACGACCAAATTGCTGTGCCATAGCTGCAGGATTGCCGTCTACAACACCCTTGCTCCTTTTGTGTCGTGGCTCCCAGTGCAGGAGGAACATCTTGCCGGGCTGCTGTGCTTCGCTTCCAGCTCTGTGGCTGCAAAGTCTGCAAGTAGAGAGGCCCCATGGGACTCTGCAGCCTTCAGTAATTAGGTGTGCATTAAGGAAATGGTTTTAAATAATTTTTAAAAAAAGACATTTAGGCAAAAACATCTTCTTTGGTTGCAGTTTAATTCAGCATCTCCTGGTCAAAAATGAGATATTTCATATTCTTAAGGAAAAAATGGAACTGACAAATTCATTACTTAATCAGGCTAATCTAGTAAATTAAGAGGTAATTCTGAAGGAATAATGAAAACTCTCTAGTGGCATCTTAATTATGATTTTCTTTTCAGCTATTAAGAAGTGAGGATTACGGATGTGGCCAAGAATAAAAAGAGATCTATTTTCAGGGTCAGTGGATTTATCTTTTCAGGCATCAAATAGAAAAGAATAAAGTGACTTCTCTCTAAGCGGGTGATTTGAGAAGCCTTGGACCAGAGATGTCTTTTTTTTTTTTTTCCCCCCACATAAATTACATAATTAAACTCTTTATATTTCAAAGTTCAGCATATGCTCAAACAAATGCATGCCAGTTCATGGTTTTGATCAAAAATCCTCAACCTCTAATAACAGGAAACTCTCCATTCTAAAAGTTGAACTTCCTCATTGTAATGTCATTCATTAAATTCGCTACCCTGTGCTTTTTGTTTCTCCTACCTAGAGCCGGTATAAAAAGATACAACTTGAGGACTATCCGGGAACATTGTGGCACCATAGATTTCACTGTATGCGGTAAAATAACAATACCAAGCTCCACGTTACATGAAGGGAAATAAATAAATAGTGAATTACGAAGGTTTTCATTCAGGTCATTTCCTTACCTGGAGTGCAATATGTCTGTACTTCAGAAAGAGCAGCTGGACATAATCTAGATCCTATCTTGCTTATCTGCCTGTTACCCAAACAGGGGAATCACGATAAGATTTGGATAGTGCTTTGATGAAATGCTGTTAATCTTTCTTTTTTTCCCTAATGTTTCCGAACTCCCATTTCCATTAACATACAGAAGCAAATAACAGGAAGCAAGTTTGAGTTTTGAACAAGTTTCCTGTTTAGAAAAATGAAAGCAAAACCCAAACCCCAAATCCATCTGCTTTCCGGGGAAGGCTTAGTTATGACCATTTACTGCTGATTTGCAAGCTGCCCACAGGGTCCTCATTTGCTGTCAGCACAGAGGCAACAAACTAGCACTCCAATAGCTGCATTTTTCAGTCCCTCTGCAGAAGTGTGTCTTTCATGACTATCATTGGTTCAAGCATCTTTCAAAAAGAGGATTTCACTGACCTTCATTCAGCCAGACTAAATGATACTTAAGGTATCATCAATTTTTTTTACCTTGTTGGAAGCTGCTGATGACCATCCAGTGTAGAGGACTCTCCTGGCTGTTGGCACTTTCTGGCAGAGACCATCGGTGCAAAGTCCGCCTGCTGGCATGCAGCAGGCCATGGTTTAGTTTTCAACCTACACCCCAACACGGGGAAAACACTGCCTCACCAGCACAGTTCTAGGGCAGAGCAAAAAGCTACAACTGAAGCAGCAACTAGGCTTAAAGTTTCCAGCAACTGCTTTTTCTCCATCTTGAAGGTTAGGTGGTAACAAATAATAAGGCTGTATGTCACTTAATCACCCAGTGACTGTAAGACAGAGTCTGTGTCCATCATGTCCTTTAGAATGCATTGGAAAAACCTAAAGCATGTAGGCAATCTGAAGGCAACACATGATGACTCCTCTCCATGTATTCCCAGTTTCACTGAATATATGTAACGTGTAAACATAAATGATCATGTTCTAACTTCCTTCAAGCTTTTGCTATTGTAATTGTTTTTCGTATCACCCCACTATTCCAGTTTATTCAAAATAAAAATGTTTTGCATGATCCAAATTTAAAGAACAACAGCTTAGTACATGATCCCAACAGACACAGTACACATTTTTTAGACCATACCACTTAGTTTCGTTTTCAGTTTAAACCACATCTGCTGTTGAAAGTAGTCCCATCTTGTCACTGCAGCGCTCACTTTTTCATACCCTTTTTCCTTGCATGCTGGTGTATTGGAGCAACGAACAGACCTAGGTAATTAATGCAGGGTAAAACTTTTTTATTCCCCTGGAGCAGTTTCCCTGATCTGTTTCACCACATGGATGTACATTTGCAACACATAGGAGAAAGGAAGTGTTGTAAGGAGAAACAAACAAGTGGCCTGGAGGGGAGGAGCTGTGTAAAAGGGGGCAGAGAAGAAGGTGGCTGTTCTGTTTGAAGACAGTGAAAGTTCTTGGAGCTTTATGGTGTTCAGAAGTCACTAGCCTTCATTTCAGCATTGCAAAAACTTGTGCTGCCAGTAGGATGGAGGACACACTTTTGGGAAGAGAAAATCCAAAAGGGAAAACACCACATACTTATAAACCTGTTGGTTTATAATCTCTGTGAACAAAAAAAAATTGTTCTTCTAGATAGACAGGCATCTTCTAAAAGACTCTTTAATTTTGCAGCTATTATCTCCTGCATCAAGAATTGTTCCATGAACCAGCTGTTAAATAGCAACTATTAACTTGTAAATGAGAGTAGGATAAAATACAAGCTTTTATCAACATAGATAGAATAGCACTCTTTCTGCCTTTCAGCAAAAACCATCAAAGCGCCCTGGTGGGATCTCATGTTACTCAGACTGCTTATTTGTAGCTTTTACACTCCAGCACGCTTGCTCATAGTGTATGAAGTATGAAATTAAAACAAAATCAATTGTCGGAACAGATGAAAAAGTACTATGCAATGCATTATCCTCTGGACTTTTATTGTATTTCTTCGTCCACCTGCTAATTCCCCAAATCCAGCCATTTACAATGAAACTTCCAGTCATTAGTGGGATTTAACACTGTAAAACAGTATTCACATTTCTCGTGAGAGTTGGTATATATAGTGTTGAAGGGGACCAGATACAAAGGCTGCCAGTCCACAACTATATTTGGTTTCCATATGATTATACAAACTCATCTCCTGTGCTGGGAAATTAACACATGAAGTGTGAATTTTTTGAATAGTTGCTGCATTTTTTTTTTTTATAATCATGTTCATTAAGACTGTGATGCAGAGGTTTATGTGGGAAAACTAGGATGTGGCTGCATGACTAATTTTTAAAGCCTGTGCACAGCTTCTCAGGAATGCAGCTGGATGTAATTCCTTAGTGGCTTGCTTGTGATGACTGAATTGAAATATACCGTAATGCTTCTCTGCTCAAGAAACATGAGCTCGTTAGAAGTTGAGACTAGAGCTGAAGTATTAAGTGATTTGTCCTTTTCTAATCTTTTATCACTATTTTAGAGCAAATATTTTACATAAAATGGAGCAACAACTTCAAAACTTAGCTTATAATTTAAGGCCATAACAATTCCTGTTTGTTTACATTTATTAGCAGAAATGGCAGGATTTGGAAAATGCCATTTGGCTTCCCTCCTCATTTTTACAGGAACATGTATCATCTAAAAATTATTTAATTAGTACCTTGAAACTTAAAGATTCATCTATATCATTCAAACCACATAGCAATTAATAAATTTCTTTCTTTTCGAGAGAAATGAATTTTTTTCTAAGTTGAAATATTTTAGAAACTTATTTAAAGGCTGCCACTTCCTTAGATAGGTTTTTAGTGTGCATGAGAAAAGTGCTATTTAATTTCACACACAACTAATCCTTTAACAATTTTATTTCAGGCAGAATATAAAAGGTTATTAATTCCTTAATAAAATAAAAAATAAGTTATAGCGGATATATCTTTAACCTTGGACTGGTTTGAGTATTTTTTTCCCCTCAGATAAGACACTGGAGATCAGCACAAATGGCAAATGATAAACTGGCCTCTGGGAGTTACTCAAAACTCCTCCTCCTCCCTTCCTTCATATCAGCTCTCTCTGGAAACGCCTCTCCTGAACATCTTCCGGTTTTAGCATCAGTCAGTCAATGTGATTTCTCCCACCCCTTAACTATCAAGGGCAAAAGCTGTCAAGATCTGATGTTACCCACCTTACATTTTAACTCCCTATTACACTGAAGTAATTTCACAAAGGCTACAAGATTCATAATGAGTGGCAAATTGTCATGAAGAAAGTGCCTCATCAGCAGATCAAGTTCCACCTGAAAATCAGCTGGAGTTTCTTGGCTTCAGTGGTTCTGTTGGAAAAAGCTATCAAAAATTTGTTTGATCAATTGCTTGGAAAAATATTCCAAATGCCACTCTACATTTCTCATGGCTAATGTCTACCTATAAGCTTTTTTCTAGCTCTGTCATTTAGCTTAAACACTTATTTTCCCAACCTGGTATTTATTCATGGCTTGACAGAATGTGCAGCACTGCAGGCGGATGTCAAGAAAATGGCATAATTCTGTCCAGCGTCCCCTCCCCATCCACTTAGGTGAACACTTTTGGAAATAAGTGAGCACTGTAGGTCATCACTCAAGTCAATCAATAAGAAGGATTAGGAAGCCATCTCCATTACAGGTGGGTCATTCCACGAACTATTTATTTCATGGATGCTTTGTTCCTCCCTCTGGCCCCTGCTGCAGAAACCTGCAGGTAATAAGAAGCCTCAATATAGCAACTCAATTCTTACTGAAGCTATTTGGCATGGGCTGTCTAAGTATATATGTAGACACGTATAAAATGTGTAGACATACCTTCTTGAAAGCTGTCATTTCCCAAAAGGACCCATTAAGGTAGAAGCATGCTACAGAATTGCTATTAAAAAAAATAATTTACAGTCATTTTTTGAACACTTAATTTCCCTGCTAGCCTGTATGTAACACTACTTCAAACAGCCACACGCGGTCTCATTTAGTGAATATATGAGGAAGAGGTCTGCATTATGTTTGCTAAAAGAACTAGGATTTCAATTCCATCTGCCGCTGGGTGTGTTTGATTTGTATACTAATTATGCCTGTTTGTAGCTGTAAATTTGCTCCAGATTAGTAGCTGATTGGCTCCGCACATGGATTCATTACACTGCGTGGCTCCCTTGCACATTATAGTTTTCAAATGATTCCATACTTATGCTTTTAAATGGTTTTAAATACCTCCCTTATTCAGTGTGAGCTTTCAACCCTGTCTTATTCAGACAATTTTTTTCCCCGTAAGAGAAAACATGTTCCTTTGATTCTTCTCTCATGGACATTTTTGGCTGGTGTAACATCAGCTTTGTCCATGGTGCTACTCTAAAACACAAACCTGCTTCTTCTCCCAGTCTTACAGGAAATTCAGCTTATTCATGTTTAGCATTTGCTGCATGGAATGACTTAAACTAATGGGTTTAGGAATTACATGAGCACAGAGCAGGGCACATATACATACCTGTTACTGCGCAAACTTTAAATGCTTGTCACGTCGAAATAAAACTCGACCACATGTGGAACATTTCTGCTCTTGATCACTGAGTTTTCTCCTTGGTTTTCAAGCTGCCCAAAAGTTCTGAGCTGTCACCTTTGTAGTTAAGACCTCTGAGATACGTTTGAAAATATAACACATCTGAAATGAGCTGCATGAAAACCGCCCTTGTGTCTGTGTGTGCGAATGTTTGTGTACACTTAGAAAATAAATGTCAAAGAGGTCAAGATGATTTCCCTCATATTTTAGGAAAAGAATCATCACTCTGAGCTGAAAAATTGTATGCCAAGTTTCTGCCTGAAGCAAGTTTTTACGATCAAATTAAAAACCTTTGAGACTTAAGAGTTTATAATGGAAACACTAACACAGCCTTAACCATGGCAGCACTAGCGGGCACTGCAATAATATTAGGAAAGCTCTCTCTGCCCACAATCTAAACTAAATAAAAAAGATGCCATTTTCTAACATATACCCCAGGCTAGAAAATAACAATGATTTAACGTACTTGCCCTGTGGTAATATAGTAGCACTGCAAACCTCTGAGCCAATTTTTCTTTTCTTTTCTTTCTTTTTTCTTTTTAAACATAGATGCCCCATAGGGAAAGGGTTGCAATTTAGCTCTTATTTGTGGATATATCGCTTTCATTTGGGCAATTCTTTAAAGCCTTCCTGCTGTCACACGCTACTGTATGCGAGCACCCAACTGAATAAAGACCCACCAGGCTTTTTCAGGAGTTTATTCACAGGTTTGGCTTTGCTTATTGTAGTATGCACCACATTTAAATTAGATGAGGGCTACTGTAAAGCAATAACATTGTCAATGACTGGAATCTCACCTTCCCCTCTAACAGTCTGAAGCAAATTAATGTATTGGTTGTTCATTAACAAGTAAACAGTTTCTGCTACAATGTCAAGGAAAAAGAATGTGTTCATTAATATGAACGATCTTCATCTACAAAGATGATTTACACAATGCATGTCATGAGATAGCTTTCCCCTAACTAGTACACTACCAAACTGAAAAGCTGAGTCTTAGGACTTTCTTGAAATTACAATATTGTTTGTTTACCAATAAGAAAGACAGTCTCAGTCACCTATGCCACCATTGTAAGCTCTATAGTAAGTACTTAAAAAAAGAGAGAGTTCTGGAATCACTTGTGGAATTAATAAAATTGATAACTACAGACTTACACCGCATCAATGATACATATTATTCCTGTGATAAGTTAAGCTAAAAATAAGATTAATTTGGTTATAGAAATTCCTTAAACAACAACACTTAAATTATTTCAAACTTGAAATTTTTCAAGAATTTTCTGAAAAAATCAGCAAACACTGGCTAAAAAAGCAAAGCAGTTTGGATACACCAATGTAATCAGCATGCCTAGTGCTTTTCTGTTAACCCTCTGAGTAGAACCACAGTATTCTGGATTTTTTGTACATTAGTGTTATGAAAATTGTAGCTTACAGAAATATTAATTTATATGTCATGACTTAATAAATCATGTTCTAAATATATTTGGACTAGGCACCATATCTAGTGAGCGACTCATCCATCCTAGAATTCTAATTATCCACTAGAGAAGCCAGTCTCTAGCAACTATAACGGAAGTTTAGATGATTGCCCTAGATTAAATGCCTAACTCATAGATGGGTACATCTAGATGAGACACCACCTAGCTCAGTACCGTTTCACTAACCCTGTGCTATCACCTATCAGTACTACATTTTCACATCAAAGTTTGCTTACTGCATGTAAGCTCACTAGAATATTGCACTTAGGCTGGAGTCCACATTATCCCCACTTACATTTAATTGAGAGGAATTAAGCAGGAAGTGACCCTGTTCTACTCTCCTGTTATTACTAAGATCAGACTGTCAGGCATCTCCAGAGACCGAATATTAGATGACCTGAATCACCCTTTGGAAGTGCTCCTCTCCTTCTCCTTGGTGATAGATGGTGCCTACCACAACCGCCATCCATCTCAACTAACGACACAGGCTTGGTGGAAGGAAGTTGGCCTTGTATATGTAATAAGCATTAAAAAAAAAAAAAAAATTAGTGTCACATTTAGCACCAATACAGCGCAATGATTCAAAAGGGAAATGAAGAAAGAAGTCAGGAGGACTGGTATGTATTACAGTAAAATGACCAGTGTGCTATGTGCTCTCCCAGATTATCACATTAGAAATAGTCAGTTATCTTTGATTTCTTTTTTTCACTGGTGTTTCAAGTATTTTTAGGGCCACATATTCTGTCTTCACTTACCCCCAGGAATTCAGAGGTTAGACAAGAGAAAGGGCAGTCGCTGCCAAGCAAGCCTGAATGATTCTTATTTCCATGAAACCATACATATATACGGTTACATTTTAAAATATGTATGGATATATTTAAAACCATAATTGCAAACTCTTATAAAACAGTTTAAATATTCAGATATCTTTCCTTGAAGCCTAAAAAGAGGCTATCAGCAATTTGAAACCCAATCTTTCACAGCCCTAAAAATAACTTAAAAATACTTTTGTCGTTATGTTCATAAAACACAAACCAAAAATCAGAAACATGGAAGACGCTGGGGATGAGTAGGTTTTTCAGAATCTAGGATTATTTTTAAAAACATTTTAAGCAGCACAAGATGGTGTAAGATGAAGGAGCCAAACATCTTATTTTAATGATAACCCTGCTTTCCAAAGCAAAGCAAAGGTAATAGGAAAATCCCAGATGGGTTTTGAATAATATTTCTCATGCATAAGGTCAAGCATTTTTTTTCCTTCTGATTTCCCTTTCTAATCAAGAAGAATGAACATCGGCCTTTGCTTTAAGACTGCCAAATTTTCCCTATAGTGAAGGGGCATGTGGTATTAATGGACACTCTTTTATTACCAAATGTATGCCTTGCATTTACATAGCTGAGTTGCATCTCTTCTAAAGGAAAGGTTGTGATATAATATGGGAAGGTCAATGCTGGAAAAACATCTGCTAGATCCTGACCTGCTGTAAACTGATGTACATAACTGACAAAGGAGGCTTTACCTCGGCTGAGGGTTTGTTCCTATGGAAAAAATAATCCCGGTCCTACCCAAATGTTATCAAACTACAGCCGCTAACATCACAGCGGAAGTGGCCGTGCCCTGTCTACTAAGGGTCTTCTCTCCGCAACCCTGCAGTGGGCTGGATGAGTACAGTCAAGGATCTGCCACAGACGCAGACTTTTCCCAAAACCTAAAATGTGGGAACTTTTGTATGGTTGTTCCTTTATTTCCTTATATCGCCTCTTGCCTAGAGGTGAGTGGAGATCTCCAACAAGACACCTGTTTACTTCAGTTGGGATAAGGTGTTGTTATTCAGGTTCCAGAGTAACTGTGGCTGTGCACAGGCCGTGGACATATGTTCTGAATTCAGAGTATCCTGATGACTTAGGGTGAAATTCATTCTACCAAACTCATAATCTGAAGTTTTGTGTCTGATGTAAGCTTCCACCAGCAGTTCCTTTTACAGTAAATGGAGTGAGAGTAACAGGTGAATAAAAGCATGAATCCTGCCTTACACATGTGCCCATGACAGGTGAGATGAAACAAACCTGGAAATGGTCATCTCTCCATTACCAAGGAATTCTGGAGATCTAGTTTCGACTAAATGTCTCACTTACAGTTTATTAACATGGGGTGAATTTAAAAGCATCCCATATGAAATGCTTGCACCACTTGTGTGAAGATTCACAAGATGAAATGCCTGTATTAAAAATCTTCAGAGCTTTTCATATATAAATTTTCACGACTGAGGCAATGAAAGATGCACTTTAAAGGATGGAGAAACAAAAAATTTTCAATGTTTTTTGAAATACAGTTCAACTGATACTCCCAACTAGAAATGGAAAAGAGCATTACACTAGCTCCAACACACTGCAGGTGCACATTCACTGCCACAGCTGCTCATAGAGACAGTTCCAGGAGCAAACACAACTCAGAATGGAAATGGTACTTGAGCGCAACTTGCCCTGTTGCTCCAAAACAACATTATTTATACTTCCCAGCAAGATCAGACAAGTCTGCATGTCTTTGTGGGCAGCACATTGATATTTCTAGCTGTATGATACGAAAGAAACAGAGAAAAAGGGCAAGGGGGAGAGAGGAAAACACATTTAACTGACTTTTCAAAAACACCATGAGAAAATTTTTAGAGAAGAAAACTACCATTTTATATGAGTAATACGAGAAAGTATAAATTTCACAAGGTTGGATTTTTATTTTAGAATAGACTTTTGGAAGTCACCTTCTTCATTCAAGTGACATTCTAAGTGATTTTATAATAGTTTTTCTTTCAAATTATCACACCTGAAGCAAAAGTGTACACAGTGTAGTATTTCTGTGGAAACCAACTTTAGAATAATGGTTAAATAAAATGCTGTAATGCTGTGTTGAGGTTTTAACAAACCAGAAATATGTATGCTCTGTGTAAATGCCCATTTTATTAAATATTACAAATAGAACCAGTGAATCATTTTTAGTTTCTCCATTCTAAGACAATACTTTCACTAATTCACCTTAGGCTTTCACATATATATTAAGCTACTTGTATTTTTTCCAATTTAGAAGTACTTTAGTTTTTTTAAAGCTAAGTCTCATCAATGCAAATCTTTAAAAGTGACTCTCCCAGAATAACCAGGTCATGCCAAAATGATGCCTGTACATTTCTGAACGTGAGGCAAAGGGACCAGGAACTTCTCAACTAGATCATTACATACCAGTACATGACAGAACATGTCCTCAAGCCATTTCCCGAGACTCTGCATTGTCATTAGCAGCAAACAAAATGGAAGAACCTTTTGTGGCCTTCATTATATCATCTTCCATAAACTATGAGGCTGCTCTGAACTGAATTTCTCATTTACCTTGCATAATATCCTCCAACAGTCACTTCCTGTGGAAGTATGATGCAGGTTTAGAATGAGCTCCTGTGGAATATACTGTTCGCTTAATTTTATTTTCACTTTTAAAGCCTATATTTGTAACTCCTAAGCAATAGTGTGTTTGATATTGTTTTGGCCAGAAACAGGCAAGGAACTCTAGGGTACTATAAAAGATATGTGTGTATAAAAACAAAAAACCCAGAATAAAGCCCTAATGGGGTTGCCAAGATTTAAGCTGATAATTTACTCAGAGGGTTAACATGTGCTAAAATTACATACTGCAGTTCCTAGCTTCACTGATGAAAACATTCACTGCTTCTATCTTTAAATAAAAAAGCAAAATAGCCTTAACCCTTTGAGGATCATATTAGCAGCAAGTTGCAATCTAAACAGAGAACAAGTATTTCAATTAATTAGGAAATTATTCTTACAAAGATTCTGTGAGCACCCTTTTGTGTTCCACCACCCCAGCATTTACTGCTGGATAGATCATCTGTAATCACTTTGCACAGGTCTGAAGGATTTTCAGGGTCTCAAAGGGTTAAAGCCAAGACTTTTGAGTAAAAGTGTTTTATTAAAAGGGTGAGTTAGGTGAGCGAACAGTCTCGGATGAACTTGGTGAATAGTCTTCCGATTCGGAGTTGAGTTCAGGTGGAGCTTGCTGTGCCTTATAACATCCTCTCACATCCTGGTTGCGTCTTCGTCGGAAAACCTGCCTCTCCTTATCAAGAGCGGTGGTCTGGCAGGGGCATAAAATAAGAATAAATGAAATTAGGCTGTGTGTGAAATGCAAAGCTAATGAAAACCATGAGTTTTTATGTGGCCTGCAAATACCAGGGATAATAAATGTTCAGACCAAATTAAACCTGTTCTGTCTCAGTCAGGTCTGAAAGGTTCAGTCTGCAACATAGCTAAATGCTTTAAAAAGTGCATTTCCCAAACCTTAAGAGGTAGCATGACATCATCAAGCAGATACAGTACCACATATATGGATGCCATATGTTCTACTTCTGGATGCTATTAATTTCATTCTTTAATAGATTCAAATTTCGAGCCAAATACCAACTGATCTTCCCCCCACCCTTTTCAAAGTATAAATCTGTTTCTACAGGCAAGGCAGAGATGTACGCTTGTCTTTGATTTGACCTAATGAAGGCTGATACACACTCACCCATGTTCAAGTCAGTGCAATCGGCTAACAAAGATGGATTGTGATGAAGTTGTCAGACACGAGAGAAAAACAAACACCGAAGGGAGCTAGCCCAGCTCCTTGACACCTCCTCATGCTGCTCAATGGATGTTCTTAGGGAGAATGCTGAAGGGCTCTGACGGAAAGACCCGTTTATCCTGATCGCACTGTCTCCTCCTGTTAACCAAGGTCTATTGAATTAAATACTCTGCTAATTTTATCTAGGTCTATCTAGAGTATCTAAGGAATGGGAAAGAAGGATGTTTACTCGATGAGCTTTATTTTCTGATCAGTTTCTGCCACTATTGAGAATGCAAGTGTGGCTGTAACTTCTAGCCACATCCTTTCTTCTGCTTTTCTGGCACATTTACAAGTTGAAACTGCAACCCAGGTATGGGCAGCTCAAGTCTGACTAACGATTTCAAGCATGGGACTGGGTTTTGCTGTTTTCTTGATTATGGGATATTAGATTGCAGTCCCTGAAAGAGCTGTAAAATTGCAAGTTCAACAGGATGGCCTCAATTCAGCAAGAGCATTTTGACACAAAGTTAACTGCCTTCTGAAGCGGGGCTGCCCTCTTAAAACATGGCCCATGATTTTTTTGGAAAAAGCAAAACGGGAAAAGGCAGGTGGCTAGTAAGATGACATACAAAATGCAAACAAGTATCTGATCATGGGACTGGAGGCAAAGATAGCTTTTGAGAAGTGAATAGGTTTAACTGCTAAGGCTTGTAAAATTTGTCCCTAGTGCTAAAATCTCCACTTAAAAGGATGCAGCCAAAAGGTTACTCTGCTTCAAAGAATTTATTGTTTTCTCTTGAGATATACATGACCGATTTCTCCAGAAAATTTACCAGTTATAGTGTGAGCCTCATAGGAGAGCAGAGATGTATTTATAGCCAACATATTTTTGAGAACAAAATGAAAACTAAATCCATCATACTGATGCAGAACAGCATTACAGCAACCCATGCTCTAAATAATGATATAACAGAAAGATGGACAAGAGTACAGAGTTACTATAGCAAAAGGATTTAGTTAGGCTAAATTGCTGGACTATTATTTTTGTGTATAGAACCTACATAGTACTACTTTAAAGGGGTAAAATAATTAACTTTGATAAATTCATCCCCATATTTTAAATAATAATTGCTACAAAATCCAATACTTCTCATCTGCTGAGATTTTCTTTGTTTACTGCTAATCTGTAGGTTAAGCACTCTAATTAGTATTTTCAATGCCTTCTACATTTCTTAGCCTTGAACCAATTCAGTTTTCGATTATTTTTTAATGTGAAACAGAAGAATATCTAGATCTTTTACACAGAGTGAATATACCACATACAGTATGTAATTCTGTGTGAAAATTGAAAAGAATGGCATATATTACCATTCTATAAAATACAGATTTCCATTTAAAAGATTTTTTATGCTTAGAGGAAATAAGCATTTATTTAAGGTTTAAATCACATCACATCATCCTGTGGTAATAGATACTCTCCTCTGAGAAAGTCTAACATTTCTAAGTCAAATAAATAAAAAGACTTGCATTAAAATCAAAACGTATTTTTAAAACCTGCTACATGAGAGTGGTAAATGTATAAGGTAAAAACCAAAGGTATTTAAAATTAGACAAGTTACACAGAAGAGAATACTCTGGAATAAAAAATTCATTTTGAAATTTAGCCCAGGATATTGCTTTTTATAAAGGACAAGATTCAAAATTCGCAAACCTGATAATTACATATCAGGACATCTTTTTAAAGATGTCTTTAAAAAATAAACCCCAAGATACTAATTTTCTATTATTGTTGGGGAAACTTCAGGGGCTTTTGTTTAAATGTATTTGTTTAAACATACATAAAGGCACTTCCTGCCTCAAATAGCAAAAACTGTTGAGCAAAAAAATTTGTATGATCTCACCTAATCCAACACCTTATGCCGTAGTTTGTAGGACTAAATACTTCTGGCTTCCTAACCCTTCAGAAAGTTCCTGAGATATTTTGAGACTACGCTTTTCTTTACATTTTTATCCAGTCTCCCCTGAATTTGATCTATTTGGTCTTTGTAAAGACATGCTTGTAGACTCAGGGCCATTATTGTGGTTACTCTCCTGGGCTGAGAGACATTCAGAGTCTTTCTCACCCAAAGAGCTCATTGAATAAAAATGCAGAAAGTCAGGAGAGCCAAAGCAGAGAGAGTTTATCTAGTAAAAGCAAAAATACACAGGTCATATTCTAACGTTTAGAGTGTAACACATCAGAACCACAAAACAGGGCACTTCGGGCCACGGACAGAGCACTCTCAAGCCCTGCAGAACTTGCAAGACCAGGTTTATTTGTGATGACGTTTTGTACTTCCAGTGTCTAATACACTGCTGGATGGTACTGCCACTCCACAGTCTGCACAAACACTGTATTTCATTTAATGAAGTCATGGCTATTTCTTACCTCTAAAGAATTTCGAAATATGATAGATTAATGCTTTGGAATGCAGGGACGATGGTAAGATACGTATGAGTATTGACTACACATAATTTGTAAGTGCAATTTTCTCCTACTGTACCCTCTTGTGCACGTGGGCATATTCAAAAAATCAGCTTTTTCACTACTAATACTGTTTTTGTAACAAAGGCTTCCTATACATACTGCCTTGGTTTACTAGATGAATTATTTCATGTACTATTCAGCTCGGTGGTTTGCCGGTGCATGAACCAGTCCATTATGCATTTCAAGGGCATTTCTACTTTAGGCTACTCTTTCAATAAGTAATAAGAGGATATGAAGTACACTTATGTTTCACAGGGCTGCAAACCCCAGATTTTCATTATCACATTTAGACTTTTTTTTCCTGGCTCGAAGTGAGTGAGAACTTTGAGCACTATATGATAGTAATGGCAACTAAAATGCACAGATAGTGTCCTTATTTAAGATATGTGGCTGTCCTCCTACAATCCACATAAGAAAATGTAGAGCTTCCTATCCAGCAGCAGGTAAGTGTATTGCCTCTAACAGTTTGGTGCTGATGGGTCTGAAGCACTTCGTTAAGCACTAATGTATTTTGCAGCAACATTTAGTAATCTTGATACCCAGTACCAAATGGTTAACAGCCGTTTTTGGAAATGCATTGAAATTGAAGTAACAGTCCGTCATTTTAAAATCATTGTTTCTGTCACCTATATATGAAGGTGCAGTTAGCATTTTTCCAGGATTTTGCCACAGCGAGTATCCTTATCCTGATTTCTACCTCTTGACATTACAAAACTCCCGAACCATGGAAATCCATTTTTTATCTCAGAAAATGTTGAACACTGTGTTTATGAACAGACATTAAAAAGTACAATTGATTTGATATATATGTTGGATATGCAGTGGGAAATGCCTTATTTTAGCTGTGGAGTGATATTTTCTGTCAGGTCAGTAATTATTGAAGTTACTGCATTTTATGAACGCAAGCAGTGACTGTTTTTCTTTTCACTTGTCTTAATTTACGGCTGGCCACCAAATATAGATATATATTCATTTCATTAATAAAAGAACATTATTGTGCATTTTGCCTCTTAGTCCATCCATTATTCATACCAGCCAGGAGACTGAACTGGAGATGCAGCTGTTCATGCATTAATCTAAGAAATCCTTCCCTTCACTTGCTTTCATTCTGCCGGAGCGTATTTGCAATTTGTTTGCAACATTCGTGGTGCTTTGTTCAGTGTGTGGATTTACATGGACATAGGCACTCAAACACTGGTGTTTTTCTTCAAATGCGTTCTTTTCTGTACATGTATGTGCATGCCTAGATAATTTTATATCATTTCCTTGAGCTTCTGGCTACTGACCTTCACACACTGAGATATGTAACAGTTTCCTTACTGTAAAAATGACCATTAAACAATGCTCACGGCACAAGCCAGGCAGCCCTTCAGTCTGATTTTTTTTAATAATTTTTTTCCATGGGTTTCTCAGGTTACACACATATATATGTATATGTATTATATATATAATATACATATATGCGCGTGTGTGTGACTGATTCATGATTCCAGACACTTTTTGGAGAGTACTTCAAACTCGGCAATGTACCTCAGTCCAGGACTGAAAGACACATGTTATTTTAGCCCTTAGGCACAAGCTATAACTAAGTCAAGTTACACGGTGATTTGGAGACGTGCAAATGACCACATCGAGGGGACAAATTAATCGAGTGGATTTGAACCTCGACCTCCAAATACAAGAGGGCAGTGCTTTAGCGCACCATGTAACTTCTGGCATGAAATTTAGCTAAAATGAAAGCAAAGAAGAACGAAAACCAAATCAGCTCGATGTATACTTTGTATTGTATTGGTGAGTAAATACAAAGACAAGTACTCTACACATATAACTGCTGAATTCATATTGCTGTATTTAAGTTTGTGTTTACTCTTCGACATTCCCCCTTTTTAGAGACATGATTTCTCAGCTGGTTTAAATTACACATGGATAAGACTTAGTGCCAAGTTGTTTGCATGGGTGAATTTTATTTATAGTTTGTACATCAGTTGTGGTTTCCTTAGTCAAAGAGCAGGAGAAGAGATTTTAAATTAGTTTAGATGTTTGCCTGTTTTCACTAAGATTCAGTTCACAGAGGGTTTTGTGGTATTAAAAAGGGCACTTTATAGATATCAAGACTTATTCCAAACTTCCTTGTCCCACTGTCAAGATATCTGGCTGTAATTTTTGGCTTAAAAGTGTATTGTATCCACTTGGGACAGGTGTAAGTAACTCGACAGATGCAAAGTAATGAGAATTAGGAAGCAAACACAGCGGATGGTACTATGGGTTTTCAAACGAGCTATTCAGATACTTTTTTAACTGTTAACAGTGAGGAATGTATTTTTTAAATCCAGTATTTTATGAATTCAGTATTGACTGGATTGATGATTCCATTGTGCAGCCAAGGTAACTCATCTCCTTACTATTGTCATTACATTGGTAAGGTCACTAACGACTTTCCCATACATTTCCTGGGTTTTATTTGCTCCTTCAGCTTTTATATAGTATCTGTGGATATATAGAAAATAAGACACGCTAACATTTTATACTAATCTTATATATAATACTACATATACCAGTATTTCATACTAATCTGATCCATTAGATCTCGTGAAATTCAGGGTCAAGGCAAACATTGGTAAGTTATGCAAAGTGTTGCCTTCAAAATTTGCTGCCATTGGGAGGAACAGGTAATGTGACTGGAGAAGCCTATGGATTGGACACTGAAATGCTTGGGCATAAAGAGGAGGCTTGAAATACTTTGACTCTTAATATTCTATTACAAGAAAGCCAAAAAAACGGGGTCACAGAAATTGTGAAAAGCCTCAGTTAAGTACATCTTAAATAAAAGTTCCTCACGAGAAAGTAAATCTATCAGTTATAATATTGCTGAAGGACAATGCAGGTATCATTTGGATTTTTCGTGGTCACTGTTGCTAAGTTCCAGTAGAGGGAAATTATAAAAGATGATTCCATTGGCTTTAATCCTTTTACAAAGAGATCCATCAGAGAATGGGCAGACTTTGGAGAAAAAAGAAAACAGAAATACCAAAGATAGTACCTCTGCTCAGAGACGGGTGATCTCTGTTGTCTTTGACCTGACATTGGTAATTTGGGGTGAATGAAAATGCGATTGCACCATGGGTGCACCAGGGCACCAAGGCTGGTTTTTCAAGCTATCAAGAACAACAATGTTCCACCAGCTTTGGGCCAGCACACACTGAGGGGGTTTAACTGGGACCGCCAGGTCTCATCCCCTACTGACACTTTTCTGCACTTCTGATTGCAGGGCTGAGATCCTGATGGCATTAGGCTGCTTTTAAAACATTTATCAGTCTGAGGTCCAAATGATTTTAGCCATTTGGTCCCCTTTTTTTTCCGTTCCTCATATTCAAGGAACAGAGTAAAATTTTCCAGGTATTGTATCTCATACCTGGTACATCAATTATTACTGTAGGTATGTCTGGTTGTATTTAGCATCTCAAAAAAGTCATGTCACTTTTGCACATATTATCGACTGAAAGGGAATACAACAGGATGCAGAATGAGTGCTCAGAAAATCAGGACTTTGAGGCACTTTGAATAGGAAAGTCTTTCAGGCAGAGAAAGAAAAAGGTTTTCTGGTTGACTGAAAGAGGAAATAGTGCCATTTAAAAAGATACTTTAGAAGACTGCTAGAAACCAGGGATGAAAACGATCAAAGAAGTGGAGAAGAAACAAATAGTTTAACGTTAACAAAGGCAGTATTACATTTTCCTTGGGACCTACTTTCATTTTTCACTGTGCTTGTGAATTCAGGTTAATTTTCATGGGCTCATGCTAAATTAACTGTTTTATAGGTGGGAATTGATGAACCTTTTCATATGCTTTGCCTTTGAGCTACTAAAAAGTAAACACTTGCTACACCAAAATTGCTTTATTTAGATTAAAATGTTGGTCACTACAGCACTTACTTGTTTCTTGGAGATGAAAGAGAACCAAACACAGGGCAGAGCTTGTTTGGAAGCACCCAGCTCCCCCCACAACTCACCGTTAGAGCACTTCCCTAATTAAGCATTTACACCTAGGAGCCCTGCTCTCCCAATTTGCCTTTCCGCACTAGGTGCCCCGTTTAGAAAGCACTAATTATAAACATTGTTGTTACTGCCCTCAGCTGGAAAACAGAGCAGTTTATGTATGAATAAGAGAGATTAACGCCCATCTGCTCCAGCCCATTATTCAGGGATGTGTCATTTTGTATGCTGATGGCAGCCATTACTAGTGCTTTAGTCAAAAGGCCTTATATCTATATCTATACATATCTATCTATATTTATATAGATAGATATCGCATTTATTGATTTTCCAGGTTGCAGAATTAGAGTCTCCCTGCTATGTCCTCAAAACGCATATGGTTTGTTTCAAAATCTGGGCTATGCAGTTAACATGAGTCAAGGCCACTCTGAGATGCTTGCTTTTATCAGAGGCTCCTGTTCTTGGTAGTCTGCTCCCCCTGAAGCTGGGCTTTTAAAAGTGCCAAACACTGTGTATAGGAAAGGGGAAGAGACTTTTTTTTTTTGTTACAATAAAAAAAAATAAAGCAGAGAAAGAGTGGAAGCTCATCATGGATAGCAATTAGACTCCAGGAAGATAAATTAAGCTCATGAGAGCTTTCCCCCGTTTTACAGAGGAGGAATTAGATTTGCAACTATTTGACAAATTCCTGCTTGACACAAAATGTCATCTTTGTAAGTAGTAAAAATTCCTCTAATATTATTAAACCCACACTCAGCTAAGGCCAGGCACTTGGGCCCCATCCTCCTTTCTCCAAAATCAAAAAGCACAGATGCTGTGCTGCCGACTCTCAGCTGTGTTACAGGGCTGGAACCTGCGAAGCATGATGCCAAGTGACAAGACAGACCAAGCAGGTTTTCCTATGTCCTTGCAGGGTGCGATAGGTTTATTGCCACCAACACAAGTGCGATAGGCTGGAATTATAGGTACTGCTGCACACTGCAGCACTTGGAGTGAAAGTCTTTCTCAAATCTTGCTAGCCAGTGTTCAGCTGATGGATGGGAAGCACTTTTCTACTTTTTTGCCTGAAAAATAGGATTATTTTTGTTTTTTATCTCCCCAGAACATCCATACCAGAATCTACTTAACCCTCAGTGTGCACTCAGAGAATCGGTAGGTTTTATGGAAACTGTGCTGTAGCCTGATCCATGCACTCAGTGGAATGATCCAGCGTGGGAGTTTGATTCCAGGGTGGAAACACTTGGAGTGACCATCTCTGCTGTTTTGCTAATGCGGTTAATTTGCTGAGTTTTTCCAAATACCTCACAGATGAGTTTTTAAAGGCTCCAATCAGTGCAATGTTAGAAAATGCAGGTTTTGCAAGAAACTTCAAAAAAAATTCTCCGTCTATCAAAATGAGGGTCTTGTGAGTAAAAAGGAGGAGAAAAGACAGCAAATAACCACTTAATGGAAATTCCAGAGCTCCAGATTGATTGAGGAGGTGCATGGGCCTCTCGTGTAGGCTATCAGACCTGTATCTCTCCTTGCCCCTGCTCCAGAATAACCCCCTCCCACCCAGAGCCCCATTTTATCATACAGATTAAGCCAACTAAAGACAACCCTGGCACAGTTACACAATGAAGAAAAATATACTCAAAAGACTCATGCAATATTTAAAAAAATCAAATCAAAATAAATAGGTATCAGAAGGGTTTTAAAAAGAAAAGAGAAAGGAATGCATTGTTAGAAACACAAGCTTACCAGCACATACAATGCATTGTATTTCATTGAACTTGGGAGAGTTCCTATGGCCGACGTTATGTAAATGCATTGTTCAATCTAAGGTAAGGATTGTGTTTAGTGGGTTTAAAATGACAGTATATAGCTCCACATCTCACAAAAAAAAAGAGGAATATATATGCTGAGAGCCTGTTGCTGCTCCGTGTTTTTCAAAACAGGAGCACAGGGGAAGCAGATGCCTTAACAAGCAATAGGGAGGGGGAGGGGGAGTACTTCAGCATATGTAGTAGATTTTCTATATACACTGTCCTTTTAACTATAGGGGAAATTGATACTGAGCATGTGCAATGAAGAGAAAGCTGGCGATGTGGGTGTGAGGGATGGGTGAAGAAAGGGAATGAGGGGGTGTGGCATCTCAATCAAGATTAAAACGAAACTGATAAAGCAGCATATGGACCAGAAAACAAATCAAAAAGCATGTTTATCCACTGAAGGAACTGGTTAATGGAGACTGCCAGCACGTTGCCATGGAAACACTGACTGTTGGCGCTGCACCATCTCATACCTTATCCAATACATTCCTGGTTGTTGGTAGTAGTCCAAAGACCCTGATCTCTTGATGGTAAACCCGTGGTCCAGCTGAGCAGAGAGAAACGGGGCAACTCAGTGGATCGACATTAGGCTAAAGAATTCAGACTCCAGAGCAAGCTGTTCCTTATTTAGTGCATATTTACTGTTTTCGCTTTCAGAAGGCACTTATCTAACATCCTAAAGCTACCTACCAGAGACGAAAAAGAAAAAAAAAAGTGAAGAAATAAAAGAAAAAGATACTAACTCTAGATTCAGCCTTTCTAAATTGGAAGCCAATTTATTCAAACTAAAATGGAGTTTGTGAAATAGGTTATTTAATGCATAATGCATTCATTTAGAAGTCTGACAAATATCTCGTTACCTCCAAAGACAGAAATGCCCTTTTAAGTTGCACATACCAGTAATGGAAAATTATCTTTTGCAATTAAACTGAGAGGTTTAATAATTTAAAAAAATGCAGTGCAACCATCACAAGGAGCAGGCTAGACAGACTACACAAGGCTTAAATTAGACTGCTTCATAATCATGGAATGTGTAAAGATGAAAAGAATCAGGTTTTGATACCCCATCAATCACGGTAATTCATTTCTAAAAATGCGTTAACCTTGGAGAGTAGGACTACTCAGAGCCATGAATAACATTGTTTATCATTTCAGCTTACACCTCATGCTCAAAAAGATAACAGTACAAAACTGTTCAGTTTAAAATTGCACCAATTAAAGTAAAAATGGAAATGAACTTAGCATTGTGTCCAGGAAAGTGTGCTTGTGATATTACTTAAGGAATACAGATCTTTAAAGTTTGGTTTATCATTAGCAGAATCACGTGCATAGGAACAAAGAAAACGTGTTGTTTTCTCTAACCCTTCTGTGCTGCACTAACAGACAGTGGAGACATCATTTAGCGGAGTTAAATGAAATTTTAGGGGAAAATATCTTGAGGGAGACACTCTGCTTCAAAATTGTTAGTAGCCAAGATTTTCATATTTTTCCCTATGAAGAGAAAAGGCCATTTTGTGCTTCAGTAAGAGCATGGCATATATTTCCAATACTGATGACAGTTTCTAATTCTCAATTCAGAAAACATATCAGTTTCAACATATTTCCAGTTACCAACCTCTTCAAGGGTAGCTAGGAGCTAACTGCAAATTTAAATGTTTATTGATGACTCCCCCACAAGTGTAGAATTTAATAATTTATTCCATTTGGTTAAAACAATGCCGCTTTCATCTTACTTAGAATTATTTAAAGGACATTTACTGTTTAAAACCATGAGAACCTTGTACCTAGACTTTTCTGTTGGCTTAACTACACTAGTCTGCTATTGCCATCTACTGGCTTCCTTGTATGCTGCACATAAAAGACACAAAAGAGGTGTTTTATTAAAAAGCAGATAAAAAATAATTGCCCTAGAATTGAATAGCGAAAGTAATATAGAGAAAATTGGGAAAGGTGCTTCCTAACACCCGTTGAAACAATTCATTGGTGTGGAAAACCTGCCATGAGAAACCCAACTGTGGATTATGAACCCAGGACAACACAGACAATAGATGGGAAGTGACAGCCAAGGCACAGCTTCACCTTTATGCCAAGCAGAACTCACAGACTAACTCGGCTTCTCTACCACACCACCCAAGAAATCCCACTGCTAGAAATGCCACTTGTTGTTTCTAATTTTATTTTAAAATCAGCAGATGCAGGGCAACTACCCATCCGCTGCCTTCCTCTTGCAGCAGCCCTGTGGTGGTGTCCCCAGCCCAGCAAGGACCCTGCAAGAGGCAGAGAGCTCGCTCTTTCTCTCTCTGAGAACTTTCTGAGCAGCTTTTATCTTTTGCTGTTCTACTCGTCTCCAGCTGGAACTTACTCCCATTGCCAAGACAGAGACCTCATACAACCTTAACAGAAGATTATCATTAGGCTTTTCCTCTGTCTTAGCAATGGCAAAAATACAAGCACAAAAGTGACAACATACAGGCAAAGCTTTAACACTTCAGACAAGAACACAAATTAAACGATGCTATGTTCATACAAGGAATTACAGAATACTTCTGGATCGCAGAAGCATTCTTTCTTTAAAAATAATTTTGGCTCTTGGTCACTTTAGCCACTGTCACTAAAACCCAGAGGGTGCAGCCAAAGGGTATTGTTTTGTGGCCAAAGGGGAAAAAAAAAATGGGATGACATATCCTTGGAGAACTGAAGGAAAAAGAAATCTATCTTCAAATTTTAAAAAGATTATTTAGTAAAAGTCCGGTTTTATGTTTCTACTGCAGTATCTTTTATAAACATCATCACAGAACTACAGAATACTGTTCTTATTGGAAAGCTGTATGAGAAATCTGATCCTGCAAATATTTTGGCATAAGCTTAATAGTAACGTGGCCATTCTGACGCAGATCAGAGGGGCACTAGCCCAGGCCCTGTCTCCTACAGAGACTGGGAGTCAATGCCTATGACAAGAGTCTAAGAACTGGGCAAGTAAGGTGATCTTTCTTCTGCATATTCTCCCATTAGCAAGCAGTATTTTTTAGGGACTTGTTAATTCTCTTGCTGTTTTAAAAGCTAGCTCTCCAATTAAAATTTTGCTGGCAAAGTGATGTTGGTTTAAGGGAATTCTTTCCCAACTGACATAGTTATTCTGGCAGAACTTTTAATGATGTATTAATGTATCAACAGAAAAGTCTCTTTGCCTGTGTAGTTAATTTTGTTTGAGGAGTCATTTTCTGCTACATCAGCAAAAGAACTACTTTGCTAGACATGCACAACGTGTTCATTGTGGTAGTTTGCCCAAACGGACAAATTCTTTCAAATGTGGACCAACTTGAAGTCTGGACACAAGCACAAGTACTTGGAGGATATCTCTGCCCTGAGTGGTCAGAGACAACTTTTACAGAGGATTACTACCACATCAACAAAGCAGACGTAAGTCTGAACTAAAGGAGTCAGTACGATGCATTTGGAAACCACTTAAGGAAGCAGTAGACATAGTAGATATAAAATACACGTGGCTTCAAAACTCCTCCAAGTCAAGCTTACCACAAACACATCATCTTTAGAAACGCAGTTTTCATTTTATAGTTTTAATTGGTGCATATGATAAATACTGCTTGAGATCTTTGAGGTGCGTTACTTCTTACCAGCAAAGAAAACAGGCATAACTATATATATATATATATCATACCAGTGCAAGGACAAGTTAAGAACTAAAGACCATGAATTAGCTTTCCCTGTACATAAACAGAGCTATAAAACTCCAAATAAAGCTAATATTTCTCTTTTATACTATTAAGTAAGCTATATAGATATAAGCACATATTAACACATATTCACAAACATCCACACAGACATAGATGTGTTATATAATATATAGAAGGCATCTATATGTTATATACACAAGCACTCTCTCAAAAGTTACAGTAAACATACAGGCAAGCACAATAAAACAGTATTTTTGTAGAAAATATACTTAATGCACGTCTTTAGTGCTGAACAATGTTACAGCATCTGTACATACTTTGAAAATTCTAAATGTAGAGCAGTCTTTGTTAATAAGGTTTACTTCTATGATATTTGAGATTGCACAATTAAAGGAAGACTTCCAAACATAAAAACCTGATGAAATTCAAGTAAAACATATATTAAGTATGCTTGCAAATGCAGAAACAACAATTAAAGGATTTGTTGTTTTGCTTTTGGCTTTATTTTGCTTATTAAATTAATTTTGTAGAAAATAAAGGTAATTTATTCTTAAAATCAAAATTATCTAACTTTCTGGAACGTTACCAAAACACTAAAGAGGTCTATACTTCCTTATCTCTTCAAAGTTTTTAGAAAATATTTAATACAAGCTAATCAAACCACTCTCTGAATTCCATAAAAATATTCTAAACTTTTCTACTTTATAGGCCAAGTTGCAGGATTAATCATGCCAGAGTATGATGTTCACCTATAGAGATGATCACTAAAAATAATCTGTTAAATTTCCAAACACTAAAAAAATTATTAAAAGCCATTAAGAATATAATTAAACATGTACACTTTTTTCCCCGGTGTATAAAGTTTTGCAGTGGAAAGATTCACTACAGTGCCTTTTCCATCACTCAAGTGTCAAACGGGTGTAAACAATTCCTTGGCAGAGCAACTGGGGCGAAGAAAAAAAAGAGGAGGGTGGGGAAATTAAAAACACAAAGGAGGTGAGGGATGGATGAGGACAGAGGCATCATTTCTCACTTTTAAGCTTTGAAGTCATTAGCATGGAGGATCTGAGCAGTAATTCTCATGGACAAGCGTGCTGGCAGTCCATTCGAAAGGAACACTGTTTCAGCTAGTCTATACAGAACATACCTGCATTTCAGATGAGCAATGGGTATGTGATGTTTTAGTTGTGGGCGAGTTGCTGCAGTATTATTGCTTAAAAATGAAAATAAATAAATGCTGACCATGTTAGCTGATGACTGAGAAAATCTAGGAAAAGCATGAGGAACAACTTGCTTCCATGTTGAGGACGTTCAGGGTTAGAAAGAGTAAAGAAAAAATATGAGAGAGGCACAGCTTGCAATTTCAAGTACTTATACCAAGTAACTTTGAGAGAGTATCCCCTTTGCTGCACAAACACTTCACACCTGTGAGCCAGATTGCATGTGCTGAGATGAGTTTACTTCATGCTGATTTAACTCACCACTGGAGGGGCTGAGCTGAGAAACATGAAAGTGGAAACAGTACAAGAAAGTGTACATGTGCAGTCACACCACCTGCGATTTATGGAAGCTGGGAATGAACACTGAGTAATCTGATATGTGAATGGTTATGTTTAACGTGTCACTTATTTTTAGCGACTGTTTGGAGCATTAACATTACCATGAGTAATAAAGAAAAGCTTACAAACACAGGCAGATGTATCAAAAATGTGAAGGATGTGCATGTTACTATTCAATTGCATTAGTATGAATAATCTCATGATACACTGAATATATTCTGTGTGCCTGTCTATCTAACACGTGTTCATTTTGGGGGAAAAAATACAAATGTCTGTGATGCATGCTACACTGGGGATGCCACTGAAACCTCAATAAAGCTTAGTCAAAAGTTTGGTCAAGCTTGGTTTCAGAAGCCTGGAGTGCCCAGACTGGAATTGCAACATTACAGAAGGCAGCAAGGAGCTCTGTTAAGTCTTTACCACATTAAGTCCTTCTGCCTAAAGGGAAGCAAGCTTGCATGGGGCAGTGCAATAGAATGCTGCTGCTCAGCTAAATCTGAAGTGTCTAGACTTGTGTCAAGTATGAAGTTAGCAGTGAGGCATCACAACGCTCTTTCATGTCTTCAGAGAAGAGAATCTTAGGCTGCCATACAGATTTTCTGTTACAATTTTGAAGTAATTTCAATTTTAAAGTGCTGCTGTCCTTCTCCTATAATCTCTTTGTGGCCTCAATCCATGTGATGATTCTGCTGCCAAATAAAATGTCATGATCCCGTAGTTCAAATTGTTGAATCTCTGTTGGACTCAGGTCCACTGATCTTCTGGTAAAATGTGGAAGTGTGTGTACAGTTATATATAGTTATATCTCCTAGAGCTGTTAAATAACAATGTGACTCACAAGGAGAATCAATGGAGAAATTGTGCAGAATACGATACAATAAACATAACTATATTTATATTAATTGAATGTTAGAATTATCTAAAGAATAAACCTCTCTGGTTTCTTTTGATGGCATGACCTAAACACACACTGTCTTGTGAACACATAAATTTAAGTGTTTTGTCTGTGTATTTCAGATGCTTACTGCTATGACAGAAACTCCAGCTGCTGTGCTGTTCGGTTTAGGGCCTGTGTTGAAATGCTTCTTTATCTTCCCAGCTACTGAGAGCTGATGTTCATTCTCTGGAAGGCCATCATCCTGCAGAGAAATAAAGCAAAAAAAAAAGAAAAAAAAAAAAAAAAAAAAAAAAAAACTTCAGAGAGAAAAGGTGCAATAAAGGAATTGCGAGGTGATTTTGATAGTGCCTGTCAACATAGCAAAGTTTACAAAAAGTTTGTAATGAAATATGGGTTAATCATTGTCTGCATCAATATATCTAAGGTATTTATAAGATGAACGTCATATAATGTCATAAACCAGCCTCTCTCTTCTTCTTTAGCTAATATCTTCCTCTCAGACTCTAGGTATGTTACTTAACAATTGCTAAATATTTTATTATTCTTTCTACCATTAAGATGTCTTAACTATCACTGCCAAGTTATTTTTAGGTCCAGTAGTATTTCAAAGCTTGATAAGCTCAGATCTGTTTCAGATTCTGTTTACTCGTCACATACATTTAAAGATAATGACCTCAAAAGAAGAAAGTGCCCAAAAGATCACAGAAGCCAGAGACCGTATTTTGCTAGGATGCAGGAAAGGATCTCCAAAAGCCTTAAGAGACACCAGTAATGCCCTTGTCTTGTGATAAAGTTTATAAACTTGTGGACTAGGGCAACCAGTGGAAGTTCTAGCCATGGCTCAGTGAGTCACACAGTGAGGAAATTCAGGCAAGATGGTAGCTAAGACACGCCTTGGCTAAGATCCTTGGGATGGGTGGGAGCAGGACCTCACCAATGCCACCATATGTCTGCAGGCCAGGTTAGGCATGGTCTCACAGGTTGCTGTGGCAAGACTAGATTAGTCTGTTTCCACAGACTATGACTGAATTGTAATAAAACTATAGTAAAACAAAGCCACCTCTGCAAATTGACTCTCTGACTGACTGGTAACAAGGGACTGCAATTACTTCCCCCAGTCCGAAGGCACACAAGCCTGTGATGCTCTGGGGAAAGGTACAGACTGCCTGGTAAAGCAGAGGACTGGAGCCAGCTGTGGGTGGCCTCTTCTTCCTTGCCAACAGACACATGTTCTCAGCTTGAGCTAAACCGAGGTAAATGTAGGCACGCAATTGCATGGCCAAGCAGAGGCAGACACATGTTCTGCTCTCACGCACACCGAACAAGCTGGCTGGCTGGCTCCAGCCCAGAAGCCATGCAGATGGACCAGGAGGTGCCTCCTCGGGGCTGAGATATCCTGCTTTGCAGAGCAAACCTGTCTATCTGCACCCAGACACGCAGGCACCCTTGATGCTGAAGCAAAATTCTAGCAGAAAGAAGGAAGTTTGCTGTTTTGTGCAAGTCAGTGGGTTGAATTCAAGCCCAAAAGAAAGGAGGGTTTTTTAGAAATTGGAAATAAGATCCTTATGACTGAAAAAAGTGCAAAAAGCCAGTGCTGGTGAGGCTTCCCCACCATCAGAATATGCAGGATTTCAGGCAACAATATGCAGAATAGGCAGAACATGCAGGATATCAGGTCACCCTGATATGGTCATCCCAAGCTGATTCCGCATGGTATGTGTAGCTATCAACAGTTGAAAAAGTCCTTAAACTCCACTGAAGCAAAATTCTAGCAGAATACAGGCAAACAGGAGATGAGATCAGAATACAGAAAGATGACAGAGCCTGTTTTTTCTTCTGTCTTTGCAACAATTCTGAACACACTTAAAGAGTTACAGGGTCGCTGCAGTAAATCATGAGTTCAGTGAGCACACGGGAATTTTAGGGAGGCTGGTTAGGGTTTGTTATTTATTTAGCTTAGGGAGTTTGTGTTTAGAGATCCCTCACTCCCTCCTTAACAAAATGTCTCAGCTGGCAAAATATGGTCAAGTGCACACAGCTGCAAAACTCAAAACAAAACAATACAACCCAGTAGCTGATTATTGTCTAGCACTGGGGAGTCTTGGCTTGGTGGTATATGACCCCTAAAAATAACCTGCTTTCCGCTGACCTTGCCTTTCCCAGAAGAAAGCTAGCCTGTGAAGTGATTGCCTCTTCACTAGAGGGTGGAGAAAAAAGAATATCATTCTCCTGGCTTTCTTGACATGAAAGCCTGCCAAACATTCATATCTTCTTGTCAAAAGACTAAAATACAGAGAAGACAATAGTTACCAACACTGCAGTAATATTCTATTGGTGAAGCACCACACCCACACTTCCAGTGGCAACACACCAGAGACACATAGTTTGGGCTCCAGCTTTTAGATGAAATATCTTCCAGCTCAATTTAAGATGCAGCATAGAGAATTACTCGACTGTTATAGTATATATGGGAATTACTCTACTATTATTAAATGTCTTCATTACTGTTGGTGCTACCTGATGTTTAGTAGTTACTTTTTAAAATTTTTTTTTTCTATTCCAATATGCTTTATAAACAAGCTAATATATAT
Source organism: Buceros rhinoceros silvestris (assembly GCF_000710305.1). Classification (NCBI taxonomy): domain Eukaryota; kingdom Metazoa; phylum Chordata; class Aves; order Bucerotiformes; family Bucerotidae; genus Buceros; species Buceros rhinoceros. Next base: position 37,266 of record NW_010420370.1, read on the forward strand.
TAGCTGGTTCCTGGAATCACTTCATCCAACAATAAAATAGATAGACATTGAGAGTGAGAGATGACAGCTGTTTTACACACAAAACAAGCAGCTCTGCAATTTAAAAATGCAAGAATTGAAAACAACCCTGTAAGACCCACCAGAATCAGCAGGGTAAGTGGTAGAACTGGAGAACAGGCTAAACATTGCTGATAAGAATTTCAACAGTTTGCTGTTCTGCTGATGTCAGCCCCCGAAGAGGTTTACTATTCCTTTCCCCTGTTTTAACTTTTTGGTGTAGGAACTACTTCTTGCAGTGGGTTATGATCTCAGAATATCACCTCAGCTTTAGCAGTCAGGACAAGATCTTTTAAACATGACTAGTGAGTTTTGGTGTTCAACTCTAGGAACCTTAAAGGATCATGAGCTTCAGAAAATGTTGACTGCTGGTCCTCTGAAAGAAAGCTCTCATGAGCACATCTTTGAAGTTGAATAGTCAATATCCTTTGACAGTTTGAAACCTTTAGGCCAGAATTTGAGTTTTCACCCAGAGAATGTAAACTGTTTGGGATCTTAAGACACCTTTATTTTTTATCGCCTCCACAAAATACATTTCATGGTCTATTTGCAAGAAATAAAAATTAAACAAAACAAAACAAAAAAAAAAGAGAGTCAGAGGGTCTTGATGTAATTTGAGTAATTAATAAACACTTTTTTTCATATTTGCTTTGTTCTCTATGGCAGGAGACATTGCCACTCAAAGAAAAGGGAAGTATTAAAAACATGGGATGAAGTTCAGGAATCCCAGACTCCGGCTGCTCTGAAGAACTCAGATCCATTTCACAAGTGCCTTACTTTCCAGGTCTAAAAGCATCAGATGAATAGGCTATTATATAAATAACAGAAGGAAATTAGAGCAAATAGAAGTGCTGGAAAAGCTTTTGGACTCTGTCCCCTTTAAGCATTACAAGGAAATTCTTCTTTGGTCAGTGTCCTAGGGTGTAACCAGAAGTAGTGTGGCTGCCAAAGAAGAAATGTCTTTTTAAATTAACTTCCTTATAAATGTTCATCTTACTACTATTTACTGCTTGGTTATTCATTTCTTTTGGGCACAAATTTCCAAGGCAGGCATAGTTAAGGAAATATGTAAAAGCTCCACTTTCCCTAATAATTTTTAGGCTGGTGTGTGCCGTCTTCCTCCTCCACCAACAGCACGCCACATTTTATATTGATTATTTTAACAGAGAAGGATTTACAGAATGCAATAAATCCCTTTCATCATTCACCGCTCAAGGTTTCATTAGGAAATATTTACTACTTATACAATGAAAAGAAAGTAGGTTTGTCCTGTAAGTTGTGTAGTATAACTCAGCTTATCAATTGCATCAATGTTTAAAAAGCCAGACCTAGCTTCCAGCCTTTTTTATAATTCTTTGGTTTTGCAAAGAATTTGAGCTGGTAAAGGAAAGAGATGGGGTCCCTGTAGGGGAAGTATAAACTGATGGATTTTTTCCAGGTCTAAGTGTACTGCATAGGACAGACAAATCCAAACAAACTAAATGGAGGGGGCAAGGAACTGCTGCTGAATTGCATTTAGAATTCAAGATCTCCATCTGTGGCAGTGGCACACAGCCAACATCTTTTCAGGTTCTATTTTTTTTGAATTGAAAACAGCTGGGATATTATTGACATAGGAACTGCTTTACTGGTCTGACTGATCATAACAAGTTTTGCAGTTTCCAAGAGGATTTCAGCTATTTTTATAGCAAAAACTGAAACTGAAATGAGAGTTGGCTCCTACTGAAACTGTCGCAGCACATTCCAGGAATCTCAGCAATTTACCAAGTAATCACACAGTAAGCAGCTATAAAGTAGAATGGTTATTTACAATCTACAAAATGGTTTTATGCAGTGTAAGCAGTTACGACACTTCTATCAAAGGTTCAATCAAAGGGAGAAAATGTTTCTTAAAACTGTCAAAGAAAACACTTATCTGCTTTTCAAGCCAGCTGTGCTAACCAGTATCTTACTTGTAAGTTTACCACTCTATGAATAGGTTCAAAACAGAATAAGAAAAGGGAAAGTCCAGTTTCAGAGTTAGGTGAAAACTCCATGTGCCATTTCTTTTCACAAAGATGGTATTTTACAGAAGTTGCAGATAATTGCTCAGGTAATTACGACACATAGATCACAGAGCCTTTCACAAACAGGAATGAGTATATTAATTCCCTGCCCTAAAGCCCAGAAAATGAGGTACGGGGAGGTGACATGACAGACTTGCAGCTGGTCAGGCAGGTGATGGTATGGGGGATGTGAAGTCCAATCTGACACCAGTGTATCATTCTGCCTCTGTCCCTGCTGGGCTATCTACCACGTGCTTCCCAGACCCACTTCAGGGAGGTGTCCTTTTTCATGGAAGCATTTAAGCATCTTCTTTAACTCAGCCATGTTCTTAATTATCCTGAAGTGAACTAGGATTTTAGTGCCATCTAGTTAATTTTATGCCTAATATTAAGTGCTTCCATGTGTGATGCCTTGAAATAGGAGCAATGTTTGGAATGTGCTTAAGCACTTTCCCGATCTGGTCTCAGTCCTGGCCTTTCTTCTTCCAGAAAAAATATCTGGAGGATACATAAGAGAATTCAAAAGATGTTTTGATCTGCACTTTGAACTATCATTAGCATATTGCTGAAGACAAAATACTGATTTGTCTCAGTTGCTAAAGGCAGCAATTGAACAGAAAAGAAGAAATTACAGAACTGCCATGGAATACTTGTTTCACTTATTTTTGGACAAAACTGCCACAGGTTTTGATTGCGAAGAATTAGAATCAGCATAAAACTACGAGAAGTGCAACAGAGCAAGATCAAAGGTAAATTGGACACAGTATCTTGTGTCCAACAGTGCATCATAGTCAGTTTATGAAATAGTACATTTAACAAAGACAAGCAGATCTTGAACTTTCCCTGGCATATCCTTCAGTTTCTGCCAAGTACTTAAGAACTTTGTGAGCCAAGAGTTGTATCCAGACCACCGTATTTAATAGGCACCAGTGGGCTTATCCTCCAAAAATGTATCCAACTCCCTTTTGAATCCATTTATACTTGGCCTGTTCAGCATCCTCTGGCAACAGGCTCCACATTTTAACTTATTCCACAGAAACTCAGGAATTTGCCAGGATGCTTCAGCAACCAGAGCTTAGTTTTGTTTCATGGAGCTCTGGAGTGTTAAAAGACTCCAGTCCCAGGCCCCTTTCCCCATCGTTCCCCCTCAACAGGCGCTCATGAGGGCAGAGAGCAAACTCTCACGTCACCTGCACACCATCACCATCAGGTTACTGCCAAAGAGCTGCACCTCTTAATATCTCGCTAAAATAGCTCCTAAAATACATTGTCGTGCAACTGAAGCAAAAAAAAAAAAAAGAGGTGTCCGGGAGAGCATTAATAGTTCCAATGTATTTTTCAGAAAAAGAGGAAGGTTAGTGACCGCATCCTTATGTAGTATAAACAAGTGATGTTTCAGTAACCCCAGTAGCAGTGTGCAGACTGACACTGCCGATGACCTGGCCCTTCTGTGGCATCTGATCAGTCACTTCCATATCTTCCTCAACAGCACTCCAGAAATCCCTATCCATGCTCCTCCCGAGGAGAGAGACACCTCAGTCACCAAAATTCATTAAAACTGTGACAGAACACTATTTCTAAGAACAGCTATATCGCAGACACTTTCATAAAAAAGATTAACATTTGAGGTTACTGTATATTTGGAATTTTAGAATAGTGTTTTTGTGAGAAAAAGATTTTGGATACAGCAGCTGAGTATTCAGTTCCAGGGAGGACTACATGCTCAAACTTGCAACACACAAAGTGAAGCATTATTTCTTTCTCATTTAATTAATTTTCACTACTCATCCCAATTGTATTTCTTTTCTCAATCTTCCCTTCTAAATTTGCATCTGGATTTTCTCCAATTTTTTTCTTGTCATCCAAATATTTTAAGACATATTAAACAGTGAAATAATTAACAAATATAGAGTCCTTGCTTCAACATTAAAGAGAAATCTCTATATTGTCTGCCAGATTTACCCGAATGCTTACCACTTTTATGGCAAATGTCCAGTCACTTAGAGACAAGCCAGGATACCTAAATAGCTATTTTATGGTAACCCAGATTAAATGGATATGGCTGCATATAAATATGTGTATATCTCAATGTCAGAAGCTAAATATGATTATAAAGGTTTCCCTGTTTCATGATGGATCAAGTAGGCTTAGCACTATGGACTATATTTCAATAGCGCTTAATCATGACTGTCAGGTTTTTGAGTCCATCGTCTGATTTTAGGAGAGCAAAATGTGTCGCTGAATGCACAAGCTGATTGTTAGAGGTACATATTTGTCAAGTGTGGTTGACATTTGTTGAAAACCTGACCCAAAATATTTCAGAGATAATGCAGCTGAGCATACATAAAACAGTAAATACTCCAAGGTATGCATGATACACTACACCAGCCTGCAACACTGCTTATTTCCATTTAAATCTGTGGCATTTTTAGAACGTGTTGGTTCCAAAAGGGCATAGAGAGGACTTGAAAGAAAAGAGCCCAAAGGTGCCAAATTACAAGCAGTATCTACAGGCTTGAAAATACTTACATTAACCCACAGATGCTCAAGAACTTGCAAGGCAGAGAATCGCAGATCTACATCTACTTGAAGCATCATTGTGATAAGTTCCTGAGAAATGGAATACTGGGTCAAATTTAAGAACATTTTTAAAGAACAAATCAACATTTAATTCACTAAAGTGCACTTCAACTGATTATGTAAGACTGCTCAAAGAGAGAGTGAGCTACCAACTGCAGAAATACATTAAGATTATACAAAAAAAGAACAACTGTGAATTGCTGAACTTCAAGCTGAACTTTTAAATCAATGTCTAAGAGTACCTTGAAAAGCTAGAAGACAGCTCTGAGTTACAGTTCTGCAGCCACTGTTTAAGGGAAAAGCTCTTAATACATAATGTACAAAACAGATGGTCACATGAAATTAGGTTAGTCTCCATTAAGAAAAAGCCAATTTCTCTGTAGGAAAAAAGCCAGGAAATCTAGAATCTTATTTTAAACTCTTATATAAACAACACAGAAGATATTAAAAAACCCCTTCACTTAAAACATTATTTTTCATCTCTGATTTCTTCTGCAATTATCTAGTTTTCAACTAACATGTAAATAAACTTGTATCTATTTCCAGCCATGAGTGGAGTGCACAGAAAACAGGATGCCAGTATGACAGCAAATAAAAGGGTATCACCAAAGACCAAAGTTAATAATTCTTAGTGACAAGGAGAAGTTAAATGTTTAGGCTAATGCTTCAGAACAGAAATTTTAGACTGAACTATTTGGAAGAAAGAGTTTATTTCACCGGAGAACACCACTGGCAAAGGACTTGCAGGCCTCCCATTAATGAGTCTCAAAATAAACCCTACTACAATACAATGATATGATTTAGAGGACTTCTTCCAACCCTATGACTGTTACCTCCTCTGTTAACCTCATTAGTTAACAGGCTAAAATGCTAGTCCTGAGCATCCTCCACATATCTGTAACAGCAGGATGTAACTCTCCAAAGAATGGAGATTCAGAATGTAGAACGCTACTCTCATTACCTGCATCTACATCCAAATTTCATAAATTTTTTGTGATTAATTAAACACTGTCGCACTGAAAGAAACAGGAAGACAGTTTTGCCTGGATTTGCCTTACGGGCTATGGAAGAAAACTGGCAGAAATGAAGCACTTATCTACAGGATGACTGTATGAATAGTTTCATGCTTTTGGGGTTTTTTTTAAATTTATTTTTACATACACGTATGTATTACCTCCCTCTTTACATATATTTATACATGTGACTATAGTGAATGCCACAACCTCAGAAAATCTGAGAGTTAAACTTGCTCCGGTGCACTAATGAGAGTTAAAAAACTTGATCTGCTCTGCAAGTAAAGTGAACTCTGTCAGGATCTGTATCTGAAAACGTTTGTATCTGTCTTAGTACACCTAAAGCTCTACCTCTTTCCTGTCATCTGCCAAGAGGCTACGGCCCATGAATTGGTGGCCAGAACCAGTCTGTACTTTATACCACACTGATAACAATAAGGAATTACAGGCAACGAGAAGCCTGATTCTTTGACAGAAAGAAACAACAGACATATCATCTAATGGGATTAATACAGGGAAAACAGCCTCCCTGTAATATTATTATATAATATTCAAAGGCTCTGGATTGGTACCTGATCCCCATCACAAGTACATATAAAGCACAGTCCCAGGGAGCTTTCAAGATAAGAAATGTAGGTCAAAGTTACTTAAATTTTCTCTTGATCAGTAAGGGCTGCTGGTGTCTCTGTTGTGTGAGACACCCTATAGAAACAGGGCCCATTTCAGAACCACCTGGTGCCTAACAGACAAGACAGTGATCGAACAACAGCACACTTGGTAACCCAGTGGAATTATAGGTGTAGCAGGAGATGTATAAGACATGTCAAATACAGCACTGTGAAAAAAAAACATGCATTAGATACTGGCACTGAGAATAATATTGGAGAAGAAAGTATCAACAACTATAAAACCTACCTTTGCAGAGTCAGAAACGTTGTCCCAATATGGAGATGGAAAATCCACCTGTCCCATCAAAATCTGATCAAAAAGCACTTCTTGGTCATCTCCACTTCTATACAGTAAAAACCAAACAAAAACAAAACTCACAAAGAAATTATTTCCAGAGCAGGTTTCAATAGCCTTCTTGAAATTACTTTTAATTGGAGATTCCTTAGTATGCTTTTGGAAGCTGTTGATACTATCCAAGCACGCAAGCATGGGTGTGAGTGGTGAGATCATGAAACAAAGGGCATTTGGTACATTCTTTCTGAGGTAACCTGCTTGTCTTTAGGATTGTCAACAACTCTGCAATTGCTTTGAGGGGGAGAAGAGATCTGACAGGTCATTATTAGGTGGCTTACATTTTAATTACCTTTTACTGACCACAAAATACGTTGCATTTGGTCCATGAAAGAACATGATTATTTCACTGTGTATTTTAAACATCAGGCAAAGGCACCCAGAACCATAATGAAGGCTCTTGCTTTGTAATGCAATGAAGTTTAAACTAAAATAAACAAACACGAGACAGAGATTTTACAGTAAAATCACAGACATTTATAGGGTTTGTGTAAAATACTACGCAGACCACAGGAGAAAAAAAAACCCTAGAGGCAGAGAACTTTTTCCGGTGAAAATCTCTGTGCTTAATGCAAAAGCAGCACAGGGATCAATTCTCAGAACAAGGATGGTTGAATAGATCAGTCCATACCCACGGAATGGAGGAAAACCACAGAGCAGGATGTAAGTAATCACACCTGCTGCCCAGATGTCCACTTTCAAGCCATATCTAGAAGTGTGAGAGACATGGTTAGAGACATCCTACTCCTATGACCTACAGTACAAGACCAGAGGAAACATTTCCAGAATTACTAATAATTTCTTACATACTCTCATCTGAACTTTCTCTATGTTCTACCTATCTATCCTAATTCTGCTTTCAAATCTTTTTTACATTTACATCTTAAAACTACATTAGATCAGAATGTAGAAGTGAGCAGAACACATTGTGCTTTATTCCTGAGTTAGACAGTGATGCCTACCAACACGAAACCTGCAAAGGTTCAAGTCAGCAGGCATTTACTCTGTGGAACAAATCAGAAGAAGAGGACAGTGCGTGGTAACAAATGAAATTAAGTGAACGGTAGTTAGCAGTCCTGAGACAGCCTAAGAATTACTTTTATTGTATCTGCAAATGGCTAGTTAGTAACTAACTCGGTGTTGAATTGAGAAGTTTGAGATCCACAACTGGCAGAGGAACCTGTTATAACTCCAAAGCCAGCCCTGCTCTGAGCTGTTTTGGACAAGATAGCCTCCAGAAGTCCCTTCCAACCAGCTTGTTCTGCAAGACATGATTCTGCATCATACTTAAGAAAAGGTAGCATAAAAATCTTAATTGCAAGAACTCCTGTCTGTCACATTGGTGAGAACATGCTCCACTGTGTACACATCAATGAATCATCACTAGAAGTCATTTACCCAGTTTCAGCAATGATTTCTGGAGCTACATATGTTGGGGTCCCACAAACAGTATATAGAGGTCCATCCACAATTGTAGCCAGGCCAAAGTCTCCTAGCTTCAGGGATTTGCTTCCATCTTGGTGTTCATAAACCTAAAAATGAGGAGAAATATTCAGAGGTTTAACACAAAACCATCAAGGTAACTACTGTATTATTTACTAACTGCCTGAAATGTTCCTTCTAACTTACAGTCTTTTTTCTCCTCCTTATCTATAACAGACTATTCAACAATTCAAAAAGCTTTGGAACTTTCCCAACTTCCAAATTCTTGAATGCACTCAGGGTGTTGGGGAAGGCTTACTTTGCTATCTGGCCAACAAAGGACATACTACTTGCTAGAAGCTAAAGGCCAGAAGCAAAGGTCTGACCTTCCATCAGTGACTTCCTAGGTTAACTCCCCACTGACAGCCAATTCACAGTGCAGGGCTTTTGAGCTTATTCATTTCACTTGAACAGAGCTTAAAGGTTTGCACAGGACTTTCAGTTTCTTAGATAAAACAACAGTGACTGCACCGATAGCAGCAACAGATTCTTCTCTGTGTATTGAAGTCAAAAGATGAAAACCTGGATGGAATATTTAACCTCAAAACTCTGTCCTCTCCTTGGATGACTGTTAAACCCTAATCAGTGTCTCAGTGGTATATTACCATCATTATCAGCACAAATACGCAGGACTGTTAATGAGCATACATGAAAATCTTGTCTTAAAACACGGTCTTCACAGGAGCAACATGATACTTCACAGGGGTTTATGGGTGCAAAGAAAGATTAAGATAAAGTCACAAGAAAAAAAAGCTAGAAACATCAGCAAAAAATGTGCAATTTTAAAAGCTGGTTCAGTGTAAAAGAACAACTCCAAATCCTCAAACACCGAAAAGTTACCAAAAACGTTTAAAATAAAAAAGACTCAAATCTATCTAAAGGAAACACTAGACTGGGAGTCTTTCCTTAATCCAGCTGCTGGTTTGGATTCTTGCTTCTCATTTTGAAATTGTTTAAGATGAAAGTCAATGTTGACCTTAAAAAAATGGAAGCAGTCTACATGAGGCCTTTCTAAAGTATATATGCATCACCTTACTATTATTTATTGCAACCCAAATCAAACCTCCATGCAGTCTGGTTCACCAATAGTGATACCCTGACAAAATTAACAGTAAAACTGTATAAAAATAGAAGATCTCACACTTCACAATCAAAACTAAAATCCTTAACACCCATCTTGACCAGCTTCTCCTACACCAGAAATGACATTTATATACAACTGTTCATAGAGGAAAATTCTGTATTTTTTTTCTTACAAAATTACAATAAATTCTACAATGGACCCTTGAACAGTTCACTTGGTGGAAAAACTAAATCTGGAAGTCTCTCTCCACTGTTTGCTACATTTGTTGCTACACTGTTTTGTAGATCTGCTATAGCTTGTAACAATTAGTTATATTTTACAGGCTCCCTATCCCCAGTTTCTCCTTTGTTAATGCTAGTCATGTCTACAGAGAAAACCCCTTTCTGTCTGAATACCTGCTATCAGGTGATACAGCCACAAGCAGACGTTCGAATACACAAAATTCTTTTCCTTCCTATGCTGTTTTTAATAATACCACTGGATCTTTAGGAGGAACAGCAGTTTGATACGGATTCACATTTCTCTGCTACTAAGCCAGAAAAAAGAGTAGGCTTATAGAAGAGCACAGGAAAAAAAGCAATTATGGTTTTATTAAAAACACAGATTGTTAAATACATCTGGTTCCTGAAACTAAAGAAAGTGCTCTCTGAAATGGCAGTAATAAATCTAATTTCAACAACAGTTTTAATTAAAGGCTAGAGACTAGAGTTTTAAACATTCATTTGCTGAAAAATGTAAAGTGTGCACTTAAATATCGAGCTGAATCCAGTCTAATTAGCATCTCATATTCTATTTCATGCAGTTATCTTTTACAAAGCCCTCTCTCAGTTCTGTTAACCTAGTGAATGTTCACAAGTTTCTTCCTTCAACAGACCACACCTTGTATGACTCATATATCCTAGAAATTAATTATGGAAGAGGCTTATTTGGCAATATTTACTGACATGGAAGGTTTGGTACTGTGCATTTTCTAGTATTTTGCCCCATCTGTTTCCAGGAATTACTTTCCTTAGAAAACTACTTCAGCTGACTTGTAAAAATGAAGAAAGTAACTTTTCCTCACCCTGTTATAACTCCATATAAAAAGGAGCCCAGTGTGAAGCTGTGGTATGTTACTTGCCAGTCAAGGAATGTGTAAGATAATTTAACACTTATGTTATTCATAACAAACACTGTATATGTTCCACTGCATTTAAATACTGAAAGGCAATTAAAGAAATGGGGATTAGTGCAAATTACCCACTACGTAGTGCTTTCACTGTTTTAACTAAGCAATAAAACTGCATAATTGTATAACACTAATTGAATGCAGCTATACATAATTGTGTGCCACCATATGTATCCTATTACTATAAAGACTGCCAGTGTTTTCTAAGCTGCTCTTGTGATCAGTGCAGATGGCAACAGTCAGAGAAGTTGTTCTCTAGGGTTTATTATATGGCTATAAAGACATTCCATGACTTGACAAAATAAATGTGCTAAATAGAGGCACTTACGAAAAATGTTCCAATTAAAACATGGGAAACGGTCTCTAGAGAACAACAATAACAAAACAAAATCACAGGTATTCAGCATACCCTAAACTCTTGGACAGTTGACTGTCAGGTGGGCTTCACGTGCCTCGAGGACAGTAAGGAATACTTAAGCACTTTACAGATATAATTGGTGTTGCATATAGGATATTGAGAGAGGTTCACATACAAAAAAAATTATCATCAGGGTCTATAGCTGATGGCACACATCAGATCTAAGTGTGAAGTATTCTGGTGGCAGAATATATGGAGAATTGGGACATCCTGATACTGGAACATGTCAGCAAATTTGGGAAAACTCAGAGAACAGTGAAACAATCAGAGGAAAGCTGGAGAACGCAATTGCTGCATTCAAGAGTGCAAAATTCTCTGACAAAGTATGTCAGGGTATGTTTTTCCTTGTCTTCAGTGGACAGGGCTCACACAGATTCAGTCAGGAAAAGGAAGATTTAGACTGTCTGTTTGGGAAAGTGGCTTAATAAAAAGTGCCATAGATTTATTTGGGAGATTGCAAAGGGAAAGGAAGGACACTGGTCTCTTCCTGGTTGTGCTCTGATGTACAATGTGATTAGGGCACAACATTTAGACTCACCATGTTTGTAAAACTGAACTGCTGCTAATTACTTAAGCAGAAGTAAAGAAGAGTCTACTGAGGACAGAACACCGTTGTGTTTATGAGAAGCTTGAAATTATACTGCAGCTTACTAAAAGGTCACTTCTAGTGATCACTGGAACAACTGCTGTGTCCTGGGGAACAGTCTAGACATATCAGCTTATGTTACTGTTCCTTTTGTGATAGCTGTTATTCTCAGGAGAGCTTTAACACTAAGATTAAAATTAAAAGATAAATTACTGAAAAGATTGAAATAAACTTAGCAGGTGTGTGGAAGGAGAGAAAACAGCAGACCTTCTCTCACACAATTCCAAGTTATCAACAATACTAAAAGCTGAATCTTCACTTACCAGTAGATTCTCCGGCTTGATATCCCTGTGGACAATGTTCAGGCTGTGAAGATATTTGATGGCACTGGCCAGATTGTAAAGCATCCCACTGGCATCTCGCTCTGTATATTTGTTGGTGGAAGTAATAGCATCAAAAAGATCTCCTCCCTGGAGCAAAATGACCATGGCATGTGAGCAATACTGCTTGTGAAATGACTGAAAAAATTAGGGAAGATTAAGGAGCTTCATTTATAAAAGAGGAGGAGGAGAAGGGAGGAGCAGCACCATTTTCTTGTACTTACAAACTACAGGTACTATGATGACATTCCCCCATAATGGCAGCTGAACATACCAGTAATTCAGAACCATTTGTCATGGCTTAGTTGGTCAGCCCAGAGTCTCTACTGCAAACCATTCCCACCTGCTGCTGCTCTTGTAACATGTCCAGCACTTGCCAACTGGTGTGTTCAGAGGGTCTGTTGCAAATTTCTGGCACACCTACATACTTGCCAGTCACAATGCCATGTACACCAACCCTTGACAGTCTATATTACAATCACAAACAGGCTGACATCAAATTTTTGCCCCAAAGCTCCAGAAAGACGAAAGAACTCTCAGTAAAACTCAAACCAGCTACCCGTCATTACTGCTAGAGTATTTTTAAAGTGTATCCATCTCATAAAACTTTGAAAATGTGGATTTTAGAAACACTTTCTTTACACTAGATGGGAAGTTTTTGGTAGTGTGATGCTTCTTGCAGCTTATACTGAAGATCTTTCCAGCATATATGTCAGACAATCATACTGGAAGACGCTTAAGAATTAACATTAGTATTTCACCACAGCTACAAATACAGATGGCAGCTTGTGCCATTTCCAGCTCATCGTGCTGTCTAATTCAGCTAAAAGCTACTGTCAGTGAAAGAAAAACAAGAAAACAAGAGAGAAGGAAAAAAAGAAGGAAAATGAAATGGAAGTCCTCAAAGTTGAAATGACTTTCACCAGGATCTGAGGCAGCCGTGACACTTGAACTGTATTTCCAGAGCTGAGCTAGCAAGTGGGAAGAACATGTAAGTACTTGGAGAAAGACCAAAAAATAAGTTTAAAGAAGAGATCAAGGAGAAACCTTGACAGAATGGAGGAAAAAAGAAACATGTTTTGAGAGATACTATTCAGAGTATTGGACCTTAGGCCAAAATCAAAGCAGCACCATAAAGAAAACACAGAACAACAACAACAACAAAAGATAGGAGGGAAAGGATAATTCTGCAAAAACAATGCAAAAAATCCCTGGTGCAGTCAAAACGCTAAGAAAAAACAAAACAAAACAAAACCACAGGACCCTGTATTTTAAAGGCAAAATAGATATTTGCCAAAGGCAAGAGAGAAGTCCCAGCTTTGCCAACTCTCGTGATTTTATCAACCGCCTCGAATTATTTGCTGGGTTTTTCTAAGGCTCAGGTCCAGAGTAAACACTGTTTTCACTAAGCGAAAGAAGGAGGAAGAAGAAACAAAAAAAAAAAAAGCAGATTTTTTTCAGGAATCACAGAGAAAAAGGCAGAGACTCAAACCTGAGGAAAAAAAATTACTTGTTAAAAAAACCCAAACAAACTATTACAAATTTTGCATTGTTGAGGTTCATCTGAAGTCCACCAGAGAAGACCACTGTAGATGCAAAACCCCAGCTTTGGAAACAGCTTGTAGCTAACCACTGTCAAACCTAGACAATGTCCAGACTTCTTGCCCTGGCTGGTAAAGGACCAAAATACACCAAGATACATAGTGTCGAGCAAATGGAGGAAATAAAGGCCAAGCTAAACCAGACAGAGGATGAGAAAGAAAGGCCAAATATCTGGCAAATGTATAATGCCATGTACTTCATGGCATTATCGGATCCCTAAGTATTAGATATCAGCATGTGGCAAAATATGTGCGATAAATAATCATTCTTCCCTAAGCTCCTTCCTGTGAAGCCCCTGTACCAGCTGCTTTTTAACATGAGGTAGTGGTCTTATCTAATACCTTCCAGATGCTTAGGAGAAGTGTCAATAACATCAGCAAAGGATCTGTCTTCAAACAAAGAAAACAGTCCAAGCTGAGGTATGAGGGCTAAAAGGGAAAGAAGCTGAACCTTAAAAAATGAGAAGGGAAAACATACAAGAAGAAAGAACACAAAGAAGAAAAAGAAAAAATGTACACGCGCAAGAGAAATCTAAGCTCAGAAGTTGTTAGAGGCTGCAAAGCACATTGACAGATGGTCAAGCCAATTTGAAGCAGAATAATTTTCTCCATTTAAGCAGTCTCCTTTACTCAGTAGCCTGCTGAGAAAAGAAGAGCATATATTTAGTTTGTGGGATTCTTTGCAATTAAATGAGAGGTGATATCCTGGAAAGAGTTAACAGCTGTATCAGACAGAATTGTTTTCAGACTTCCCTTTCCCTGAAGAGCACTTTAACCTGCAAGGTTCTGCTTAGCTGATTCACACAGCAGGTCACTATCATTTATTCAGGCACAAGGGGTGAATTCAGGATGACATTTCAGTCTTAAATCCCCTGTTCTGGAGAGAAATGGGACCAGCAACATCTGAAAGCAGTTTTTATCATCTGAGCACATGAGGAAGTATACTTGGAAGTACAGTAACTGATTATTTATTTATTACCTCGTTATGTAAATGATATAATCTCTCTTTTCTTCTGCAAAAGTGAAATCACATCCTGGAGCAGTAAAGGAAACTCTCCAATAAATCTTGCTTGTTAAATTGGCCAAACCTGTTAGGTTTGAATAACAATTTTGGTTTGCTGTCTAAAAAGGCAACATGCCAGAAAACAGGTCCTTGCTTCCTTTTATGAGCACGACTTGCAATGCGTTTATATTTGTATTTATGAAGTGCTTTTTCTTACACTTTACAAAGCACCAAATGGCCTATCTGCCATGAGGTGAGGGCAGTATTTGCAGCAGTCACTTATGTCAAACATGTTACTGCCAATTAATGCAGGGTGGCATTAACTGAAACCGTGCAGTGCAGTATCAAGCCTTTCCCCCTTGAATTTCATTCCTGTCGGTGAGTCTGATTTAAAGTCAGGTCTTCAAAAGTCAGTCAATAACAGATGGTTAATCAGTCTAATAGCGCACGCTATGAAATGGTAACAGTCAGTAACCGGTGAATTAACAATTAATGTCCTTCCAGAAATACTTGCCCTGGTGCCCATAGGGTATAACAAAGCCTTTTTTTCCCAATTAAATATGAAGGATAAATGTTTGCTTCAAAGAAACAAATCTGACTTCCCAGGATCAGGATATTTCTTCTAAATATCTTCTATTATTCCACATTAAAGTAATGAACATTAAAACAGTGCTCTCTAGGATATCTGAACTACAAAGACGTCTATAAAGTGCTTCTACAGCATAACTCAGAGCATAAATATCCTAGTATATGCAGCAATCCTGAAGAGAAAAGAAGAAAGCATGCAAGAAAACACATTTTTCCAGAAAGTGAATATAATGGATGGTTTTCTTTATATAAATCTTCTAGGCTGGTTATTTTGTGGAGTTGTCGGTCCTCTCCTCTCTCATTTAGCTGAGTAGGACTTTGATTAAAAATCCACCAGAGACTACAGTTTGAACATTTTTCAAGCGTGAACAGCACAGCAGGTTGCACCCATAAAACCAGCTATGTGCTTATGTCTTGGCATGTTAAACAAGGCACAGCTTTTACTTCTTAGCACACCTCATGGGGCCAAGACGAAGGATTTGTCAATGCAGGCTGAAGCCATGGCTACATTTGATTACGATGCTGTGCAAGAGCATTGAGGTGCCTTTGATGCTGCGAAAAACCCACAGTACCAAGGATCTCAGAGGGAGCTCACTTATCATAGAAAAGAGCAGTAATTATGATTAAAATAGTGTTAGATGGTAACGACATCTGATTTGAAGCTGTGCTATTTCATGTTGTACTCCTGACTGTAAGAGAGAACTGTGACTATGAAGAACATGGGGAAATTCTTCTAGGACTGGTTACAGAGAGGGATTCGTGGCATGGAAGAATGCAAGTATTTTGCTTTTTTCTTAGGATTTAACCTCTCCATCAGAGACAAAATGGGGATACTGGATACCCTGTCAGCTCCTCCCTACCAGCATGGAGCTTGGAGGTTGTGGACAGTAGGGTTAACAGTATTGTAAGCTCCACAGCACCACTCAAGCCAAGCAGGCTGTCCCGGTTTGAGCTGAGACTTCCTTGTTTTGGGTAATGGACAAATAGAATTATTCCATGCAAATACGATAATTCCGCATTTAATTAGTTAAGGGGGTCAGGTGTAATGTTACATGGGGAGCCTTTAAAAGCAGCAGGCGGGGGAGTGTCTCTCTCTCTCCTTCCGGACTCGCTGCACAGAGGGGTCCTGCCGTGGACCTGCTGGCAGACGTCCAGGCCTGACCAGGCCAGCTGGAGCCGACCCGGCGAGCAACCAGCCCGAGGCTTGAGGGTCTTCATCCCCCGGATCACTCTTTGAGCTCCCGGGCAGCGGCACGCAGGGAGCCGAGTCCTCCCATGAACCGACCTGCCGACCGGCCAGCCCGAGAGCAGCCTGAGACCAAGCCGAGGCCTGAAGGCCTGCACCTGGGGATCGCCCGAGAATTACGGACTACAGACTCCGAACTGCACTCGCCGTGAGTTCTGTGTTGTCTGAAAATCGGGAAAAATATTCACACTCCCAGCCGTTTCGTGAAGGGAGTTCTCCTGCCGTGAAATCTGCCGTGCGCAGAGACTCCCCCCCATCTCGCCGCGGGGACTGAGAGCAGCTGCCCAGAGGCTCCTCCTTTCCCCCCCTTCCCAGCGTGAGGGGAATCCAGCTAGGCTGGAGCGAACCGAGGTTTCTGCCCTACTATCTCGCCGTTTCTTCTTTTTCTTTTTTTTTCCCTTTTCCTTTTTTCTCAGTTTATAACTATATGCACATATATATATGTAAAGTATAGTTATGTGTGAATTTATTGTATCTTAAAAGTTTGTTTCAGTTCCGGACGCAGACCGAGGTGTGAATTTTCTTCCTTCCCCTTTTTAAAACCCTTCTGTCTCTGTTTAGGACAGACGGATTCGTTAAGGTAATTCGAGGAGTGGGTACCTCAGTCCCTCGACCCTTGACACAGGCCCACCAATCTAGGAGGTTCAAACTGAAGAGGACAATGTTGCCTTCTCCTGAGGTGTGGGGTGTGACCTGAGATTCTCCTGGTTAACAAGGCTGAACTAGCCCTCCACGAGGACCAGGAAAATCTGTGGCCATCCACCCACAGGCCACACTTGACAGCCTCCCAGCTCTGCATTGCAAACACAGCTCGTGTCACTGCTGATGCCACAGAGCATGGGGGATAACGGACCAAACAAAAAAAGTTTTCATTCTCCATGCTCTCATATTCCAGTCCAGAGACTGAGAAGTTCTTTAAGGAACACTTTGACCTAGGATCATCCTATCTAACATCTCAGTGAGGTGCCTACATTAAGAGCATCCCCTAATCTCCACCTACAATCAGAGCAAAGCAGACAATAATCCTGCTTGCCAAAATCACTTTCTCTCACAACCTCTGATGGTCCCTGTTTCTAACCACAGATACAGAAGGTGTCTACCAAAAGTGACCACACTTTTAATTTCAGGTAAGTAGAAGTGGGTACAGGGTTCAGAGCGCCTGATTTGCTCACAAGTCTTGAGCAAGCACACACAACTGGCTGGCACACAAATGCTGCTGCACAGCTTTATTGTAAACACTTAAAAACACGGATTTCCCAGGTGTAGGCATGATAGGCTGCCTCAGGAGAACATGCTGATCAAGATACAGAATTGGAGGTGGCTGCTGGAAAGATCTCCTTCCCACAGAATGGTTGAGGAAGGAAGAGTATCACTAATCCCTTTAGTGAACGTGATAAATGTGTATTCTGTTAAAGTAAGTAATGAGGACAGGATTTCCTCAGAGGTTTTCTGTCCTAATCCGTACAGTTTACTCAAATGTGTTTTTACCACTTTTTTATGCACAGTGACATACTAGTGTGTTAGTACCAGAACCAAGAGCTAAACTCACCCTTCTTGCACTGCACTGCTGACAATATGGGTGCAAGAGATGACCTGGTCAGAGTTTCACAATCCAATTTGAATAGATAATTCCACAAGTGAGTAAAATAAATGCATGAGATCTGGAAGTTATTGTGAAGAAATAAATAGGGACCCAAATATAAAACACTGCATTTTCAGAATAGAATCATGCTTTAAATAGCAGGTTTTTCTCTTTTACTTCCCCTTTCCTCCAGCATAAATTTAGATTATTTTCAAGGAGACAGGCCTGACAATGTGTTACTGTAAAGCAGTAGACAGGTAACATTGTTTAAATTTAACATAAATTAATAAAATCTAATTAAACTATTTTATCAAAGAATATTGAATTTTGAAGGCAGGTAATTATGGCTATTCGGACTGAGTGTATTTTCAATTTACCCCAAGGCAGATGCATTTCTTCAAGATAAAAGGCTTCTTTGGGGGGAACAAATAGAACTGGTGATCTCCAAAGTACTGTCCACGGTATACCTCTGAGTGTGGATTAAATATATTGTGAGTGTGGCTTACAGACAAATATTTGAAATACTTGAAAGCTATAAAAAAAGTCTGACAGTAGGTTACACAACTTCCAGCAGAGTGATGGACAAGACTACCTTCAGAGACTCCTTCTATTCTCAATTATTCCGTGATTCCATGATTTTTAGTAAGCTTTAGTACCAATTTCTCGATATGGTTGAAACTTCTTATGAAAATTCTTAATATGCAGCTTGTCTCCAAAATACTCACCTTTACAAGTTCCATGACAAGGTACAACTCAGTTGGCATGTCCATCTCCTCAATCAAAAGTACAATATTGGGATGCTTGACTCGTCTTAAAATAGATACCTCATTCTGGATCATGTGTTCCTGTCACACAAAAGAAATCTCTAATGACTATGGGTTGGTGGGAAAAACCTTCACAGTGGGAAAAGCAGAGAGAATTGGGACCTGCATGGATTCCTCAGGGTTTTTTAAAAAGGTAACAGATGTTGCCTCCAGCAATATGGAAGGAACAAGTGTGGGAACAACATCAGTGTAATAACTGAAAGAAGAACAGAGAGTAGAACACAGAGAAATAAATGGAGGAAAAGACATGTTTCTGATGCAGAGAAAAATTAAATACAGAAGCTTCTAGAATTTTTCCTCTGATGCAGAATATTTTCTTTTAAAAATATTATAGCATCTTCTCAGAGAACTTTTTGAAATTGATTTCAAAAGCTACCAGTAACTTGGTATAAAGCTGACAAAAATTTCATTACCCATGCATACTGTTTAGACATAGTGACAGGTGTTGTAATATTTTTTTTCTGTTTTCCATACCATCTGGAATTATGAAATATAAAGGACGTAATTACAAAGAGCAAGGAGAGTGCCCCCACACACCAACCAGCTGGAGACTCAACACTAAATAAGCACACTGTAGCTTTTTCTACTGATATTCCAAGGGTCTCCAGAGGGCAGGCAAAGGCTTCAACCAAAAAGATTCTAACACTTGCCAGGAAGGAGATAAATACCAGCATCTTCCCAAACTGATCTCTCACAAAATGTTTTTTGAAAAAAAAAAATTCTTCCGTCTTATCTGTTTTTTTATACTTACTTTTCCTCTACATTTACTTTTTTTGATTATTTTCAGAGCATATTCTCTACCAGTTGATCTGAGGAAAGAGAAGAGAAAAAATTGTTAGTTCAATCACATTGAATATTTTTCTTAGTTGAGTTTATATTTGTCATTTGAGCACAGCAGGTCTGGGCAAGAATTCTATTCAAGTATTTGTTTTGTCAAGAAATGAAGCCTGGATTTCACTGGAATTGTGAACTTGAGACAAATTTATTGAATAGGTGTGCCTGAGAAATTTTCTTTTAATTGAAAAAAATGAAGACACTTCAACATCTTAAAAATAAAAAAAACACTTGATTTTTAATTTTGTGTTGATAATTGTTATTTCTTCAGCAGTTTTATGTGAAAATATTATACAATATTTTCAGATCCAAATATTTTCAAAACAAAAAAGCTTTTTCTATTATACAAAAAACAAACAAACAAACCATCACAAAAAACCAAGCTATGGAAAATACTTCCGTTTTTTACTTCAAATGAAAAGTCATTTGTTTGCACATCTGCATTCACAACTGTTAACTGACAAGAAAGTCAGTCCTTGGAATAATATTTTAGGTAATCAGTAAGTATACAATATTTATCAGAGTAAAAAGATTATATTTATAGGACAGAATATGAAAGGTTCTGGACACAGTAAAGAAATTATAGAGAATTAGGTTAGGATGAGGACACATTTCCTTTTAAGTGGGTCAGCTTTTTTTTTCTTTTAACCCATATAATATTTATTCCTATCACGTATATATAGATATTTATTATATAGCATGCTAACATAGAAAAATAAGCTTGCAGACAAGTTAACAGTATCAACTCCCATTCCTTAAGTTACAAACCCGAAAGATGGCTGTAAGGATGAAAACAAGAAGCTCTGTTCACAAGCTAGTAGTTTCACCCTAAGGTTAAATAGACAACGGGTAATATAAGAAAAACCAATTACTGAAACACTTTCATATCATAATAAAAATCTATAGAGTTTACAAAAGTCTATTACAATGCTCTTAGGCATCTTCTGGTTAAAAAATAATGGAAAAAAATAACCTCTCAAGCAAATGGGGTGATTTTTTTTTCATTCTTCATTTAGCGAAACGTAGTTAAACTGATACATTAAACTGATATATAATCGAGAAATGAATGTGCCTAAAAGTGTGCACAGTCTGTAAAACAGGACATACAAAGTGAGTCATAAAGTGAAAGCACTGCATTAGAAAAACAGCTGGTCATTTTCATTGCCATATTTAAGCACGGAGAAGTCCTCTGACAGTGTGGTACTACTGGGTATTAATTTCAGGGCAAATGGGGACTCCAGTAAAAATAATAACAAAAAAGCCCCCAAATATTAATCCTGTTTGAGTTCCCACGTCAGCAGGGAGCAAAGACAGTCTGTACTGAAACATCAATTAAAAGGCTGTTCAAAGAAATCACACAGGATGATGTTTATGACTTGAAAAAAAAAGTACAGACTGGCCACTCAACACTTGAGCAAAGAAAAATTAAAAACTTCTCATATATGTACTCCTCCACAAAGGCGCTTAATGCTACAGCCCCTAGAAATGGGACACACTCCCCACGAGGTTCCCCTTCTCGGTGCTGTCGTTTGGTGGCTACAGTCCCAGCTCTGTGAGGAGACAGGCCGAGGTATGGACACTATTTTGGGTGAATGCGAGGAGGAGGTAGGAGAAGAATATTAGAAATTAAGATATCTGGGGTTCAAACTGAGACAAAATATGCCCTCTTTCAATAGGAGTCTCTTTCAAGCTGCTTGGTTGCCCTAGGAATGGCTCCTTTCTGTCATGAGAAAGGAAATTGATGGTTTTTGTTGGCCATGGGAGACTCCAAGTACTCCAAAACACTGGGAAATTCGAGCCAGTGAGGAAATGTCAGAATTTGGAAGTATCTGAAAGTTAAAAATGAACACATATAAAAACACCGCAGGACAAATTGCGCATATGATGGAGCAGATATGTAACGAGCAGATGACAACTCTGACTGCTCTTTGTTTTTGTAAAAAGAAAATTAAACCTAAGATAATGCAAATCCTTCCCCCTAAAAATCTGCAGAACCGCAGGCTGTCAGCAGCACTGCAACTTACACACCCGCCAATAAAATATGCGTGGCCATGCCAGCAACTCACAGCAAAACCGGCATATCACCCGTCACCCATCACTCAACCCAAACAATAAAAAGGTGCCACACAAAGTAGTAAACACATTATGGCTGCATAAAAGTCCAACACTACCGCAGGGCACAGCGTTAGATCTCTAGCTCACAGCAGGGCTCTGTGCCATGTTCCCTGGCTGTTGTAACCTGTTTGCAACGTTTGTAAAGGTTTCCATTGCACTGGAGACAAAAATCTATCTTAATTACTTCTGTGTGTACATTAGAAGTATTTGTGTGTGTGTGTGCCTGTGTATTCACAGATGCACAGAATGGGTTTTAAAAGCCCTCACATGAAAATTTTGAATATGGTTTTTGACTTCTATTCGGACTGTTCGTTGTCAAAGGAAAATGCCTGTGAATGCATTTGAAGCATCAGAGAGGCTAACCAGTGCACACAGGCTGGTCTCCAGAGCTGTGCAGAAGTAGTATCCCTGTGATCAGTGAAGATGTGTAACAACCCATTCGTACTTGCTTAACACCTCACCGCGTTAGTTCTTTGAAGTTTAATGCACACAAGAATTGTATGTCAGAAGAAAGTGGAAAAGTCCTCTGTCCCAAGTATCACCCCATCAATTCTGGCTCTACAAATGATGGATGTATCAGACTTTGAAGTGAGGTGGGTTTTGCTTAGAAAGCCTGTGGAGAATGTTTTTGAAGGGGTTTTACATACACTGGCTTTAATTTACCTCCAGCCTTTAATTCCTCTTTCCACATTTGTGATGGCAAGGATATGCTGTTTTAGAAGTAGAAACTAACAGAAATAATCCTACTTTAATTTTCAAGCTCTCCCCAAGTCGGAACTCCCTGATATAAATAGGTTCTATGGAATGGTATAGCTCAGAGAACCATAAGAATAAGTAGCTGATAATACCTGAGTAATCATGCTGTTTGAGGACATATTCCCTCGATACATCGTGTTATAGGATACTTCTGGGACCAGTGGGTTAGACAAGAGGACAGGAAACAGTTTGCATTTAAACTCTCAAGGGTATTGTAATCAGTATTAATTTTAGGTATGGTGGGACCCATATTTAATTTTGTTCACGTATTTTCTCTCAGCTCAAGAAAAGAGTTGTAAAATGCACACCAGCACACTTCTCAGCACAACTGGCATTTTCAGCTGAATCAGAGTGAATCAAAACCTCAACTTTTAAAAAATTTTTCCTTGTAATCTCTTTCTCTCAGTCACTACTCTGTTACTTCAAGCTTGCCTTTTTCTCTTTTCTTAATTACATGTTTTCACCCATGTTTTCATCAGTCATGCCCCCTCCATAGGGTTCTACAGTGCTTTCTTGTTTTCATGTTGTTTTGGTTTGCTTCCCGTAGGTTTCCATATTGCTCAGTTTAGTGTTCAGACCCTGGGGTTTGATCTAAACAGCTATCGGCCTCTGGACGATGAGCTTTACCATGAAGTCATTCTGACAGAGCTCTTAAAGGCCTCACTGGAGCCTTGGCCAAGTCCCACAAGCACACTGTCAGCTGATACAAAAGCCACTCTTTTCCCTTTCTCCATCAGCTGTCTTCATGGTCTTGTCAGACTCAGATGCAGAGCGGGACCTGCCTTCTTCCAAAGAGACTCTGGTTTAAAACTAGCCAAGGTAATTTATCATCATCTGCCATGAGATCTAATCTTGACTTAATCCCTAGGGTTAATCCCAGGCTAAATAGCAAAAGTTCTTTCTTTGAGCTCGAAGATGAGGTTACAATCTTCTGTAAGAGTCTCCTCTTTAGGATATGGTAATAGGGGATATAAAACTTCACTCGTGGAATTTCGTTATCATGACTTGACATCTCTATTGTTCTTTCTTTTGGATATCTGTAGCTCTAGCAGTTTTTTTGTCTCTCTGCTCTGCTCCTATCTATCTAACACGAACAATTGTACAATCATTTCACGTGCAGGTACCTTCTGGTTTTTATATCCCGTATTCTCCTATTTTTACCACCACCACCAAAAGACACCTGCAGTTCTGCTCAGAGCATTTCTGTCTCTGTTCCTACACTCTTAATTTTGGGCAGAGCCAGTTCAAATCTGGTTCGTGACCTGCCTGACTATATTCAGAAACTGGCACTTGAGCTAGTCAACATGGACAGTTTCAGCAACATTGACACTTGAGGTGACTTGTGACTAATCTGGAGTGGATGTCTAAAATCAGTCTTTAAGGATGACTGTTCTCACCTCTAAACAGCAAAGGGCACTGAAGAAGTTATACTTTCACATCTGCAGTGTCGGATGGGGTTGGATGGAACAAATACAATGGTATAAATCAGGCAAGCAGGAGAGAGATGCCCGTTTAATTAAACATAAAAATGGAAGGGGTTACTCCTCAGTGTCAGATGGCAGAATAGATGGATCCAAAGTCAGCTGTTTGTGCTAACCACCACTGCTACACTGCACACACAAAACTTCATGACATCTATACAGAACGCTTCTACATGTGAAACGTTTCGTCAGCCTAATGTAAAGGGAGAGTTGCAAGAATATACTGCAAGAAAAGATGTTATTTCAGTGCAAGACTTAACACAAAGAACTGGTAACTTCATGCAGAGTGCAACAACAACAACAACAACAATAAAAAAACCCCCAATGTATAAAACCCACAAGGAACTAAATTCAAAGGTTATCTCTTATAATCACTCTTTTTTTCATATGAGAAAGCACTAGTCTAGTTTTTCCGTCTGGCATTGAGACATTACCTTATTACATGTCCTATTTTCTACAGATAAAGACATGATCTGAAAAAGCATGACATTAATGGTTTTACAGTAATAAGTATATTATCCTCCTCACCTTTCTATACACTCCTTCACAATAGCAAAATTTCCATCTCCTATAGTTCTTCCAACTTTATATCGCTCTGCTATCGATGCTGGAACCTGGAAACCTTCCTCCAACACTTCTGAAAGAATCATTAGTACATTTTTATTGTTAGTGAAGGAAATACAGATGTTGCACATAACATGCATTTTAGCTCTACAGTTCAGGAGCCTGGAAACCATTCAGAGTCAGTATCTCACTTACTGTACAGTGAAACCATGCTGCTGACATTGTATATACTCAACAGGTTTCACACAGATACAGTAATGAAAAATAAGACTTCTGGGGGCTCAAACATACTACCATTCGAGTCTTACATAGTTTACCATTCCCATTGCAATATGCCCCCAGGACAAAACCAAATTGTATTTTTTTAATTATGAAAAGGCCTCTGTGATCCGCACAAGCGCAGACCAGCCTCCAAAAAGGGCTGGAACTCCTTGACACAGCATGATTAAATATATGTACCAAAGAAGTCCAACACTCAAGCACTTATTTTATTACATCCTGTAAACTGAGACATCCATAAAACTCCTCATGTGCTAAGTGCTAGTTCTCCCCCTCCCCCAATATTAAATATTTAGTTTTTAAACAAATGTTCTCAATAGTACTACCTAGCATGCAACCTGGGCACCAGATGTTTAGGTAAAATTGCACTACACAGTGTCTAACCATAAGAAAAGGTTGTAGTTTCATGTGTTTTAGTGCTCATTCATGTACTATTATTTTTAAGTGTATCTGAAATAGCGTGTTACAAATACCTAACATGCCTCTAAAGGTTGGCTGTAAACTGCAGCTGATAGAAACTACTATATAAAGATCGTTAAGTAAAAAAAAACCTCTCAGAAATGTGAGTTGAATTTACACTCTTAATTTAAGACAGCACTTTTAAGTGTATCTTTATCTGTCCTTTCTTCCTGTTTAGTATTAAAAGTGAATGTTATGATACAAGGAGACTGGGTGTTGCCTGAATTCACAGGCTGCAGGAAGAGTTACTGTCAGATGGGAACACACACTCGTGTATATGTGCATGTGCACTGGCAGTATTTGAAAAGACATTATCCCTTAGTCAGCTTGCTCAAAGCCTTAGAACAGGGTGATACTCATCATTTTTGAGTAAAGACCCAGGACTGCAGTATGCTCTTTATTACCATGACAGATGAGTCAAAAAATTACCAAAATAATCCAGTTGGCACTGTGTCACCTGCAGAACTGGTATCTTGAGGATCTTGCAACAAAACCGTCTCTGAATAGTGATGTCCAGTTCAAATCTGCAGGCACTGTGTCACCTGCAGAACTAGTATCTGAAGGATCTTGCAACAAAAACATCTCTGAATACTACATATATTTAATCATGTCCAGAGCGAACCTAACTGGTTTGCTAAGACTGACAAGCCTCCTCACGGAGAGTCATCCAGCCCGCATCCATCGCTCCCACCTTCTCCGGCAGGAAGAATGACTCATTTCCTACACAGCTGCTGTTATCACTGCTGTTATTGACTGCTTTGAAACGTCAGCCTTCAAATGTTACCTTCTGCAGGTCCATCATTTTCATCCATAGAGCTGCAAACTTTGGTGGATGCTAATGAGGTAGAGGAGCCACTGTGTTGGGAGCTCTGGAAATGGAGAGACACAAATGAAAACAGATGATTTTTAAGGAGCATGAGTACCTGCAGCACGTTCCTGCTGGACACATGTCCCAGGGAGACTTCAGTGTTCCCTATGTAAAGTATCCATTTACTTTGGTGGTGGGATACATGGATGCTTGGGAAGAGTCCAATTTTTCCACTCAAATTACATTTTTGGTACCCCCACATACATGGATATAACCCTGATCCATCATGTGCAGCAATGTGCAACAACGTTTTTATTTATGGTCCATTAGTTTCTCCCTATTCCACACATGGTTTGGCAGAGAAAACAGAGGAGCTGTATGCCCTCTGCAGGCAGGAAACTGTTCTCTCAGCGACACCATTAACGCAGCAGTCACTAGAAACACAAATGTCTGGTTTGAAGTTGGCTTTGTTACAGGCAGAATTCCTCACTTTTGCAAACCTCCCTCTGATGAAACCCTCCCCAGTTGTGTTTTAGAAAGGAGAAATCACTATGGTAATATACGGAGAAAATAAATTGTCAGGGTGAATAACGTTCACTTTTTTTGAAAATCATTGGATTCAGTACAGCCCACTTGAGGCATGAGCCTGTACCTTGGTTCTACGAGTACTTGTACAGCAAGTGTCTAGAGTTGCCTTCACAGTTAATAGTAGTAGGACGGTCTCTACGGTCTCTAGGAGACTCGTAGCCTGCCAGTTTGGATGCCAAAACTATAGCAGGCAGGTTCTCACTAGGGAAGCCTTCCAAAACACATATCAATGTCTATCAGTTATCTATGGAGACGAGGTATGTACCTTAGGAAGACTGCTTCATCAGGAATCTAGATGGATGAAACTACACAGACATATGAGGTGGGCTGGATTTCATCCAAAACTTTTATTATGTGCTGTGTAACGATCATACAAACATATCTTCGGGATGCTCCAATCTTCAAAGGAAATCAGAAGAAGCTACGAATGTAACAGTGGTCCTTTAAACTTGCAGTAAAACTGAGGTCTCAGTAAAACTGAGGTCCTCAGGTCCTTGTGTTGCCACATAAATGAGAAATATTCAGAGGATTTCCAAAATTAAAACTTTCTTGGGTTCACGTAGTTCTCAAGCTGAAAGGTTACCTCCTTCAATCTATATATTACATAGATTGCAGGCTGTACTGCATGTAACCAACTCCATCGGTTCCTGGTATGTGTCTGCCAGGTGCCCATGATCAGGTACCAATCCACTTTACAAATTTAATACAGCTTCTTTGGAATGATCTCTTCTCTGCCACTGCAGAGCACAGCCAACAACTGGAGCAAGAATAACTAACGATGCAGCAGTTGGGATTTTTGCAGAGCACAGGGCCAGGGAGAAGGCAGTCAGCAGAGTTAAAATCTGGCCAGTATGCTGAGTTCATTCGAACAGACTAACTTCTTGATTTCTCCCACAATAGATCAAGGTCAGGTGATTTAGACAAAGGCTGAACTTGGCCTATTTTCCACTAAATAATCCTGAGAGTTTGCACGTCCCCTCTACCAAGAGATTCTTTGTCCTTTTTTTCTTTTAATCAACCCCAGCTCATTCTTTTCATGCATCCAAGCATTTCTTCTGAGTTTTGACCAGAATTAAAAATTGCATTAATCAGTTTTTGGACTACTTTTGCTGCCTCTTGACAACAGAAGCAAGCACTGACTGATTTTATGCAGTTCACTAAGATATTGCTGCCCTTGATTCGTGACTAGGAAGTGTTTATGTATGTGCTATTCCTGTGCTAAACTCTGCAGGACGTCTCAGTAAAAACTTACCTCTGGTTCATTTTCAAGCAAATGAGCAGACGCGGTTCAAGGTAAAGGGAAAATGCTAGGAGTTCTCAGGCCTGCAGAAGTCACTCTCAAAGCCTATTTTTATACACATGTAATGAGAGAGTTGTTTCCTTTACACTCCTGCTTGTAAAGTAAGCAGAAAAACATGTTTTTGCTATTCATTGTGCTGTCTGCTTTCCTAGACCAGGCATCCAGTTTCTTACTTCTCTTCTCACTCCACAGTATTTTCTTAAAGAAATTATAATTTAACTATGTTTAATATTTGTTACATATATTGTCAGGAATGAATCTTTACAACGTATAACGGATACAACACAGAAAAGGTTAGTGCTAGATTTTCAACAGATTATCAAACAACTACTTTATTCAGCTTTTTGCTTTTTAAATAGCGAGATTACACTTTTCAGCAGATGTTAGGTCAAGACTGCCAACTACACACCATTGCAGCTTTCTTTAGCAGTCTGACAATCTCTGTACGGAGTCTTGCACCCATTGCTCTTATTTGTGAGAATGGGAGACGTGAAAATTGAGACCTAACTCGGTGGCCACATCTTCTCAGAATGGGTGCCTAGAGAGACTCAAATTTCTGTTTGGGAACCCAATGTCTCAAGGACCCTCGAGAGGAGGTTTAGCTGAGAATGGTGACTGCTCAGTCCTTCCAAAATTAGACTCCTTCAAGGACCCCATTTCAGCAAAGCACTTTAAATATAAATAATCTTAATGGCCTACACACGAATTAAATTAAAGTCGCTCCTAAATATCTGTCTTAGGTATTGCTTCCTAAATATGTATTTAGCCTAGATTTAGTTAAATAAACTGACAAAAAGAGGCCCATAGAAAATTGGAAAGAAAGAACATCAGTATCAGATCAAAATTTAGGTGCCCCTACTTCTTTTCTTACGACACTGCACAAGGATGGGAAGGCTAAGATTATATTCACAACTGAAGAAGTACTAAAGTGATGCATTAGTAGCATATCCTGTACCATGGGTCTGCAAACAAGGCATATAGACCCTTCAGTGAGGTCTCCGTGCAGAGTGCCAGCCTGTGAGCAGAAGCAGAGCTCCACAGTGACAAGGAAGCTGGAGCTAAGAAGACATTGGCTAAAAATACATATTGAGATTTTTAAAACTTTAAGCTTCAAAATTTTTTAATGAATTGAAAAAATATGAAGAAAACACACACTTTTCATTACCTTTGCTGATCCCCTGCTATTAAAACAACAGATTAAACAGAAATCGGGAAACGTACGTTTGCATATATTCACCAAGTCTGCTGACAGCCCCCTTTCACAATTAAAGAGACATTACTAGGTAAACATGACACAAATATTTCCATTTTATTCAGTCCTCTGGAACAACAGGCAGGCATTTATTTATTTATCTATCTTTACTTCAGCTAGAAGGACATGCCGTTTATTCAGACTTTAATTAGCTCGTTGTTCTCACAAGCTGAAAGCCCTCTGGGTCCAGCAATCCGTGCGGGTCTCCGTGTTCCTTCCAGTTGGCTTGCCAATTGTGAGGCAGTCTGTCGTTCACACTGTTGCTCTCACAGCTGTGGACCCCATCAGGGATATTACAGATGGGGAGTGGGGAAAAACAAACTCTAAGCAAGAGTATAATCTCTTCAGCACACAGACCTTAATGCAATTAGCTGTTTTAATTTTAAGAGATGCTGAGGTGCTTGAAATGTCTTAACTTTCACACAGATTTAAAGGGGTCCAGTTGCACAGGTTGCCAGCACATGGCCATTTTTATGGCACACCTCCATAAAAATGATGGCATAAAAAAATCAGATCTTTGGTGTAAGGATTTCAGATCCTATTCAGGTTTATATAACAGATGGCCAGCACACCACACATCTCATTGATGTGAATGGAAACATTAGTGCTACAGAGTTTCATCCATGTCTCACTGGGAGATTTATTTAGCAACTGTTTTGTAAATAGTTTGTATCTCAGCGGAAATTGTGCTAAATCCACGAAAAAAAGAAGTAAAATAAATATTCCTGTAATTTACCTCTCCTCATACTCACCTTTCTCCTAAATTAATCTAAAAATCCCAACTCCAACTAAACA
>NW_010420370.1:67280-73125 GCF_000710305.1 Buceros rhinoceros silvestris
ATTCTTGTGGACTAGCAGTATCAGCAGTTATGAAAAGCAACTTAAAACAAGTGTGACTAGAAAGTTCGTTAATGCAAATAAGATTCCTGAATCTTAAACCCCAAACACTGCACTATATTTTCCAAACCTCTCAAAACCTTTATTAAGCGCATATGGAGTCTACAAAGTCTCTCAACAATAGATTCCTTTGTATTTTCCTACCATGAAGGAAGCATCTGGATGAAATGTGAGTAACAGAAATGCACACAGGTGTAACGGTAAGTTTTAATCTCCTGCAGAGTTCTGCTCTTGGTCTTGAAGAAGTGAAGATTAAAATTAGTAAATAAAGTGTAAATTCAGGAAGGAAGCTCAAGAAAATGGAACTATTAATGTCTTTAAATGAAGCCTCCTAAGATTTTCCCCGTTTTGAAGAATGCTACAGCATTTAAAAAACATACAAAAAGCTATGTGTGTCAGTAATATGTGTAAGATGACATTCAAGTCAGCAAGGACAACGAGCATTAAAAACAAAACCAAACAGCTGAGCAACCACGCTCTCCTCTTTTGGAGACATACTAGTGTTCAGACTGGTTATAAATAACATTTGCAAGGTAGCTGTCATGAATTCCTGACATAGTCAGTTCCTAAAGATCATCAAACTTGAAAATTTCCTCCAATACGTAACAGTGTCAAGTAAGGAATAAGCGAGTCAATACAAAAAATGGTACATCTCCAGGAAAACCAAAGCTAAAGCAGAGGAGAGCTGGTTTAAAAGAGCACAATAATATATTTTGATGCAACTTTTAAGAAGATAAACTCTTTTTTTTTTATTATTCAATTTCGAGAGGAGCCAAGGGTTACACTGAAACTCCCTCCCCCAGCTCTATCCAGTAGAAAACGGTTTTGATTTTCTTCCGTTTAATTGCTTACATTTTTTTGACCAGTTAGCTGAGATGGGGAAAAATGTTTTCATGTAAACAGTACAGAGCTGGCAAAAAATTACTTCATGGAGAAACATCAAACCCACAATCCTCATGCTGAAAGAATGGAGGCCAATGAAATTTAATGTATAGAAAGAGAAATGATGCAACTGTTTTCTTTCCAAATTAGGACACTGCACTAAACTGACACAAGATCCAAATTTATTTAAAAACTTCTTCATGTGGAAAGGAACAATAAAAATGTATGCAAACCTGCTACTTATCCACAGTTCCACATCCTGCCCTGTCTTGTGAGACACTTTAGAGAGGCCTTACATAGGGAATTTTTTGTTGTTGTTGTTCATTTATGCAATTCAGGATTTACATAGCCAAGAGAAGACATAAATTCAAATGACACAAGCAATAATCCAGCGTGTGTTGCTCAGGAACTTGTGTTGGTTTTCTTCTTTGAGGGATAGAGGGACAAAAGGGGGAGTTTGCAAGGAAATTGAGCTGATGGACTGAAGTTAAATTTTCAAGCTGAAGCACTTTGTTTTATTAGGATCCTCTCACTAAGCTGCAGCATTTACTGCTTATACACCCATTTCTGTAACAAGGCAACTCGGAAAGACCAACATAGATTTCTATACGGTATTTAACAGCAAACTTAAATCTAATCTCCGCTAGCTCCTAACAGCTGCTTCCAAAGCTGAGCCATAATTCAGACTGTAGGTGCATTCAATCTTTGGCATCCTCCAGAAAAGATTGATGATTTAAAAACCAGAAGTATCAGATTCATGGTATCGGAAGTTGACCTGTCATTACTGTATCCATACTGCAGTTAACATAAAAAGTTACATGTGCAGTGATGCAATGTGAAGGTTTCCTTCTTCCTTTTCTGAATATATACACAGGTAAAATTTTCCACTCAATTACAGAATAAAAATTGAGAGGCCATCAAAGAATGTTGCCATTAAGGGCTCAGATAATCACCACTTTTATTTTGAATCTGTTCGAGTTGTTTTAAAAGCTCTCCTGGTGTTCTTAATTGTTCCTTGGTAGGGACAGAAACTTCAATTATTTTGTATCTACTCTTCCTCATTTCTATCGTACTGTTTTCTTTCTATACCTGTACACCTTTTTTAGGCAGACCTATTTACTAGCAACCAAGAGGGATTCAAAACTGGAACTTTTACCAAGCCCACAGAGCCCTCTAGGAGAGTGTCTGAACATCAGCTGAAGCATCAGAGAGGCAGGTGACATGTCAGAAATTGTAATGTCTCTCTTCCCCCGCCCCCGCCAAACAAAAAATAAAATAAGGCTACAGATATCTATTTTTTAAAGAGTGGAAAGATATATCAAGAAAAGGAAGTACTCATTTTAAAACACCGTGGGTATGTTTCAGTACTCTTAGCCTTTTACAGGCATATTTTCCTAATCCTTAAGAGGAGCGCTGCTGTAGCTGTCAGCAGGGAGCTGGTTCCTTGCTTTGGATAGCCTGCTGATTTCTCACTTCATACTTCAAATCTATCCTGTCGTGTGCACACAAACTTACCCACAAGCAATTCAAGACAGGTGTGTTTACTGTCTCCAAGAGACCTGCTAGAAAATAAACTCTTCCTTGAAGGACCTTTTGCATCTACGCACGAGAGCCCAGAGTTTATTACTTGAAAAGGCACTGAATGTATCTATTATTTAAAGAAACCCACAAGGATGCGTGAACCCCACATGCTTATACTCTTAGATGGGCCATGCCGATCCAAAATTAACAAGCAATACCAACTGCAAGTATTTTTCCAAAGTCTGTTAATCATGTTTCCAAAAGAAACTCACTGAACAGTGTGTATTTTTTAAATATATTTATTACATCGCTTACAATAATCTACAGTAATGTTAAATCTAGCGAAACAACAAATTGCAACCAGGATGACATGGTCAAATATGAAACACAAGTACAACACAGTATGATGAAACAATGGCACAAAAATGAGGATGATTTTCTTCAGCTGATTATATGAAATAAAACATTCATCGGCATTTATTTTTGCAAGTTTTAAATTTTTTGTTGATAAATCAACAGCTTTCTTTTTGGTTTCCTGCATCACATTGATACAAAAATGGTATATTTTAAAAAGCAAATATCCAAGCACTTCTTTTTTTAAAAAAAATAATTGTATGCATAACTTTGTAATTTCTTAAACTTATGTTGTAAGTGTGCCAATATTTACAATATCATAGTGCAACTAACAAAATGAAGAGGCCTTAGCACAAACATCGTTAGCTCCTCTTTCACTAGAGTCCGAATTCCAAAACACTGTATCGCAGGGCAAACCACAAACTACGTCATATAACATCAGACAACAAATACACGCTGAATACAGCACAGCTTTTTTCATACTTCACTGCTGAGGGTTAACTTAAGCAAATTTGAATATAATCAACATGCGCAAATACAGACACTAAAATGCATACGAACACGTATGTGTGCACTGCTTGTGTGTTTAACCCTTCGCTAACGTGTGCGTACACAATACATGTATCTACATACCCATTGCTTTCCACGGGGAGTTAGGGTGCTCAGCCAGTCTGAGATCAGGTGCGAGGTGAAGGAGGCAAACCGAGACAGCTGAAAGGTGTTACGGCAGCAAACACAGCTCAGAACAGCCTCCGCTCTGCTCGGCAAACCCTGCTTTCTGAGTGGAGGGGCTTCCTGAGGGGTAGCACACCCATTTCCAGAGAGTGGGACAACCACTTGCTTTGCTGTGCGTGCAGAGCTACTGCTCGCTGCGTGACATAAGGCTAATTTTCTATTGACCACTTATAGTTACAAGTTCTCATCCTGTCACTAACAGATAAACTGCAAGTGAAGAATAAATAAAGAACAATCTTGTATTCGGTAGTATACCATTAACTGGATACAAGAAAATGCACAGACAAAATTAATCTCAATGTTCATCAAGTGATGAGGAATTTAGCACCATAAAGATTTTCTGTTTGATCATTTCTTGACTGTTTTTGACAAAACAGTAAACTTGGATTGATCAGAGGTTCTTTTCTGTATTAGTGTTAATTCATTTGAAAATATAGAGTTGGAGGACATGCTTTGTAACATGCTGTACTATATAAAGTTCGCATTGCAGTGTGAAGTATGAAGCTGTAAAAGCAAATACAATTATTTATTTCTGTTGTTATGCCACACAGTCTCAATCCAGGTGTTCTTCAAGGCAGTTTAACACCGTATATCCTTTCTTACAACATATATTTATAGTCACAATACTACTGCCCCAGAATTTTCATTTTACAGCCACATGACCTGTGAAAATGCCTTAAAGAGGAAAATAACTAAATATAATCTACTGTCACTGAAGTATTTTACAAATTGAAAAGTAATTTTCACATTAGATAATGAATCTTAAAGATTTTACTGATTTCAACAAAAGAACTTCTAATATTGCATGACAACATACTGCAGAACAGTGCAGTTCAAGAGCAGACACAACTCTGAACATGTCAAAATAATACCATTTCAAATTTATGATTAATGTTTTGTCTGCATGTGTATATTTGTGCATAAGGTTCTATACTTCCCACCTTGGAGTCAGTTGTGGTTTTGCTACTGACTTCAAACCGAACAGAACTTAGCCCTTGTTTGTACCTGAGCTCTCTTAAAATTGTACAGACTTCCTCGAGGGAGCTGCTCAGCAAGTCCAGGCTGGGTCAGCTCCACCGACTTTAACAGAGCTATAGCAAATCCCACCAGATGAACAACCTCCCATTAATGCATCTTCCCCACGTATTTTTAAAGCCACAAACTGCGCATGGGCATGGGTTTCAAAGCCATTAATCTATGTATGTGCGTGCCTGTACAAATATAAAGATACACATTCTGTGCTTCACATGTGAACTGTTTGTTGCGTAAAAGAAGAAAAAAAGAGATTAAAAAAACCCCAGAAAGTTGCAGAAAGCATTAGGGAAATAATCACAAGTATTCATAAGCTCAAAGGGAAGTAAAGCGTTCACAATCTATACAAGACTCTTTAGCTACATCATAATCACCTTAAAGTAGGCACAAATAATGCAGCATACAGAAAACTATAAGAGGTTCAAACACTATAAAGTTGCTTAAGCTATTCCGTTATTTAATGAAGTCAATGAAATCTAGGGAGAAACTAAAACACGTGCTGTTGCAAGCAGAACTACAGCATCAAGAAACACAATTTCAGTTTCACCCATAAACTGAAACCTTCTGGTCTTACTCAAAAGAATCATTTCATTTCTGCTGATGTATAATGGGAATTACATTCCACACAAAAGGGAACTCTTAGTCTATAAACAGTGTACCTTTTCAATCTCTAAGGGACTTCCATTCCTTAAATGAAATATTAATGACAAATAGGCCCCCGAATAGACCCTTAATACAAGTCATATGTTGAAATGATTAAAAGTTATGGACTAGCATGTTCTTTGAAATAGTCTTGATGGAGAACTCACTAAGATAACAATTACTGATATAAGGTCCATTTTTCTTTTCCACAGCTAAGCAAGGACATGGGATTCAGATTCACTGGCAATCTGTGCTCCCTACGCAAAACATTTTCTTAATATACTGCTTTAAGCAGTAGCCTATATGGGAGAGGGGAGGAAGAATAAAATTCCTGGAATTTATTTTTTTCACAGAAAAAAAAAGAATTTTGAAAATGTCAGGATTTTGTTCAGTCTGATGGAGTTGTCTGAATTTTTGGAAACTGATCCCAATGTACCTTTACATAATACGCATTTCTTGGGATTAAGTAATACATTTTACAAAGACATTCTCTCATACCAGGCAAAAATGCAAGTAACTTCAGAGCTGCGATCTTTTCCAGTGGAACACGACAGCCTTAGGATCGGGGAATGGGAGGGCAACTGTTCTTGCGCTGGAAACAGTTTTAGATTTGAAGTCTGAA
>NW_010420370.1:73233-87927 GCF_000710305.1 Buceros rhinoceros silvestris
GGAATGGCAAAATACGCATTTCAGAAGGGAATGACCTAACTGCTCCAGCAAACCTGCCAGATCAATGGCTTTCTCTCCAGGTGATACTGGAACCAAGTGTTGAAAACAGAGAAGGTAAGTTTTGTATTCTGCTGCCCTTTTACTCCTTTTTTGTAAATATCCTCCACAAAGAAAATATTGATACAGTGAAGCCATATCATCACATGCCAACATTTTCCAGCTGCTGAATTTTATTATGGACAAGTCAGTGTGAAGTAACAATTTAACTACATTTACAAGTTGGCATGCAGCAGCATTAAGTAAATTCTCCTGATTTCAAAACATATTAAACCATTACTAAGTAGCTCAAAAATATAATCTCTATAGATCTTTGTTGAGGATCAGAATAACACTAATTTCTAATTCTTAAATCATTAGTATTTGAGATACTGAAAGGAAAGGCATAAGACAGAAAAAGCATGTGATCACTACAGTATGGGCTTAAACACAACAGTTAAATTTTAAAGCAATGTTCAACATAACGATGGGAAATATTGCTATTATGTAAATTAAGGTAGACTAATATTCTCACAATAAAGCAGCAGAAAACAAACAGTATTAGTAGATATTTGTTAAGCAACTGGTTATAATGCGTGACCTACTTTAACACTAAAGGAGTTTTGCATATTCATGCTGTACAAAATGACCACCTCTAGAAATTATGAAAACAGAGAAATTAGGTCAATAGGAGGATGCTTTACAGTACCACCATTTTGTAGGCTTTCATTTAAAATGCATAAAGTATCTTATTGCAGCAAATAAAAAATAATGTTCCTGTCCTTAACATAAGTGAAAATAATCTCTAGTTTCTCAGGCAAAATGTGTTTTTCCAAAAGGTGTCATCATGAGTGTGTCAGATGACGCTGCTGGCCAGCAGGCCCCCATATTTCCTTGTGTAGAAATCTGTTCATATTTACTTGCAACACATGGATGAGCAGCATTAACAGCTCTTGCCAGGTAACACATTCACGTTGCCTGCGAACATCCTTCTGTTTACAGTCATCAGTCGGTAATGCAGCGAAGAGAACTTGAACACCGCTTTGAAAGCATTTACTCTTTTTCCTGTGACCACGCAGGATTTCTTCAGTTTCTTTTCATTTAAGACTAAACTTAGAGAGTTCCAATTGTTCGTGTCAGGATCAGACAGCATGGTGCAAGCAGTTTAATATGGCATGTTTTTTCTTTTCTGCATTTTACATATTCGTTGGTAAAAGCAAAGTAATCATTAACTGTTCACACCGAAATGAATAAAGATACCTATGGTAAAAATGGAACATATAATCGGTATCTTAGGTGATAAAAAGAATGCTATTCATAGATGTGCTCACTATGGGTTTGTGCGTTATATTCACCTTATCCAATCACCATTTTTTAAAGTGTGCACAATGCAGTTTTGTATTTGACGGACATATTTAATGGCTCATTCATTATAAATTCTTGCGTTAAAATGCAGTGGTAAAGACAAAAATACCCTCATCCACTAGAATTAATTTGGCCCCATGTTTTTTGATATTAAATATGCAAAACTCTTTTGTGCAATTCACTATTACTGTAAATTAGCAGCTATTCTCTTTAAAAATGTTAAACCTTCATCAAATCACAAACCATAAACATTGTTCCATTTTCTCTTTTACACTGAGTCTCCTACTGAATCCATATCATCCGAAGAGAGTGGGCGATACAGGTCCTGTAAGATGAAGTGCAGTATAAATTTGTTTATTGTGTTTGATTTGTTGCGCTGTAACTGTATTCTTTCTGTTACTGTGGACCTGAATATATTGTTTAACATAAAAGACATATATTGTATATACTCAGATTTTTGGCTTAATGTCATATAATTATTTCTTAATCAACAAATAGATGGTTAGTAAATAAAGCCGGAGTTTCAATGCACAACATAATCTAAGAGGCAATTATTTTTTTTATTTCCTATTAAAACACTAGTAAAACAATATTTGTCTTTTTTGGAAAGTGTTCTGGTTGTTTGGAAACCTGACAACATGAATATAATCCTAAAGGGACTATATTTCCCTTTTTGCTGTTTCACAAACAGCAGTACAAAAGGAAGTGCTTACCTTATATAAGGTAATCAAAACTTGCCACCCCACTGGTGGTACAGCACGGATCCAGCAACATCTGAGCCCCTGAATGCTGACACTGAACACTGCTGTTACCTATATTGTCCTGATAGGGGTATCTCTTTTCCACAGTTTTTCCGTGTCTGTGCATACGTGAAGAAGACAGCATTAACATCCCCCCAACACTGTCTCTTTCTGACGGTAGCCAAGCAACCAGCTCATGACAGCAGGGGGAGAGTCTGAGTATACGGATTCACTTCGTTTTTACAACACCCACTCAGAGCGTCCTCTGACGGATCAGATAATCCAGAGGTGTTAGGGGATGATACATTGTCCTGTCCAATCTACACAGCACAACAGTCCTCACCAAGACACACAATAGCACTGAATCAAAGAGAAAGTTCAGCAAAGAGAAGTGGTAGAGAACAGAGGACCCTCATTTTAAAGTGAATTAACCACAACCGATGTTTTAGAGGGGCGGTGAGTAGGGAGATGCCCAGCACACCTCATAACCAAACTTTGATATCTCTGAGGTGTTTTGGGGGATCCTTTAAGTATAAAACATATTTATGAAATACAAAGAAACAATTACAAGACACAAAACAAGAACTCATGAGAATGGGAAGGCTGATGGGGCCAGTTTTAGGCTGGACCTTGGCTTGGAGGTTGTTTGTTTGGTTTTTTTTTTTAATCACAGGAAGATAACTGAGGCAAAAAAAATAAACAAATCTGAAAGCTATACTACAAAACAAGGACTACCTAAAACTAACATTTACAAATTTCAGATATACGAGAATCTCAGTAATCTATACAGGTTTATGTTTTACTTTCAGGCATGATATAAAGGGCATTTAAGTCCCTTAAAGGGGTTTTTCATTCGCTAGAATGCTTTTTCTGCATGTATTCTGCCAATGGGCTGTGTACATACAGTAGCAGACATTTCAGATTGGCAGAGTGAAAATTAAACACATTTCTATTTTGTTGTGGACAATCTAGACAAAAGAAAAATTTTAAATGGACAATGAGCTCATTCTGAATACTAACTAGTTAATTATTAAACCTTCTTTTAAGCATATACACTTACATAATTCTAATATATAGTACAGAAAAAGAAATCTTTTTATGTGCTTGGGAGGGTAATACCCTAAACTTTTGAATAGTATCTTCCAAGTGACTGCTCACTCCTCCAAATATAAAAAAATATGAACTCAGAACTTACAAAGACGATATTTGTGAGAACTGACTTGTAATATTTAGAGAATATTTTTGTGTTTATTTTAATAATTCTGTGGTTGTTTTAAAGCAAAATCACATACATTACTTCAGGATCATATTCTCTGCTTTTTTATATACTTCTAAATAGTTGAAACTTTTTTTAAGTTTTCCTTTCTGCAAGGATTTCATTTGCCTGTAATTAGCTGAAGACATGTATTTCTGTAAAATACAAGGAAATCTATTTATTTTGCATAGATTAATAAAAAGACAAAATTTGCTGAATGAATAACACTTCTTGGCCACATACAGGCAAAAAATCCTTATATATATAGAATTCAACTTTGTCTGATTACTCAAGAGGTTCCTTAAATCGAATTTTTAATTATTTTATAGGTTGTAGTCTCTAGGGAAGTAGAAAAAACATTTAAAATAATGCCAAGCCACAGAAAATCAGGTGCAAAAGGATAGAATGTGTCTATCTCAATTCAAGTAATGACTGATTACAAGATAGTGGGAAAATAAGCTCCTAGACTATTATAAAGGCTAGTCAAATAAAATGTGGCAGTTGCTGTTATGCATGTTTATTGTTATGATTGTCGTGTCACCTTATCTGAGTCTGTGTCGTTAACCACACTCTGTTGCGGTAGGAACTGTATGCATGTGCAACACAATAACTCTCTACTTCAACTGCTATAAGCCTGAATTTCAGACGTTTTACTCCTCTGTGGAAATACACAATTAAATACATAACAATTTAAAAATTTAAAATCTTAATTTCCCGTTTAGGAGTAAATATAAAGAAAAAAATTAAACTGTAAGAAAGCATAACTATAGTACACGGTCTGCAAAGTAAAATACTCAAAGGCCGACAATTTGTTGATGGTTAGCTCAGATAGCTGATAAATAGTTCCTAGTTCACTTTCAAGTCCTTGTATTACACCCATGAAACCCGTCTTTCGGATCTTACTTTCCTCAAATGTAGATTGAATTTCACCCAAGATTACAAAAATATAACTTTCACTGATTTCTGAATTTCTGGAAACAACTCAGCCACATATGTAAGTGAGAAAGTATAAAAGTTTATCTTTTTATGTTCTGGGTTTTGAAGGTACAAAATTTTATCTGCAACATTACAAGAGTACTGTTTTCATAAGTATACACACAGGGGCACTTTTTGCTTTATTTACATCAATGGAAAACCTTCCATCAAAGGCCAGAATTTATTTTTTAAAAAAGGTGAGTGATGAAATGTCAGTAAGTATTTGAAGTTGCCTAATGCACTCCATAACTAGAAGGAATATTTTCTTTGGAAAATTCTACCATATCTACTATTTTTACAGTTCTTTACTATTCACATGGAGAAATCCCTCAGTTTATGAAAGTACCTTGCTTTAGTGCCTCTGAATTGAAAAGTATGACTTTCTCTCACCTGTACTTCTCAGGAAAAACACTGGCAGCTTGCCCAGACCCCTCAGCATTTTGACAAACCAAGCCCACAACTCCTTTATAGCACCCAGAAGGGGATGCTGAAGAGCTCATTGATTAGTTACATCAAGAGGAATCAGGCTAAGCTAGAATCAATGTTCCCTTTCGCCTTCCAGATCCAGAACATACTACTGGCATCCCACATACCTGGTGTCATGAGAGAACAGTCACTCCTCTAACTCTAACTGCACAGAGAGAGGAGCAGAGAAAACACAAATTACACAGCTGAGCTGTCATTCTCAGGACCCAGTGTCCAAATTTCCATGCTAAAGCAGTAACTCCCTCAAACACCACATAAAGAGAGAAACGCAGACCAGTCAGAAACCCACCCATCAACTTCAGCCCCTGACTGTGGTTCTAGCAGCCAACACTTCTCATTTGAGGCAGGAATACTTCACCTTTCAACACTGGGGACAAGGAGGCCACTGAAATCAGTCTCCTCTTCTCCCTTGTAGGTCTATCACATGATACCAACACTTCAACAACCTCCTAGGAAATAAACTTCCTCCTGCTGGCTTGTCAGCCCTGTAGCTGAAGCCACTGAAGTCAAAGCAAAATGTTGTGGGTTCAAATTCGGTTTATGACAATATAGTACATAAAATTACCTGTCCTCTAAATAAAGCTTAAATGGCAACATACAAAAGATGTTTTGTAAAACAAAATAGAGCACAATTTATACTGTTAACAAGAAAATTAAGCTTAGTGAGCACTGTTTAATGGCTGTTCATAGAACTAATTTAGTCACTGGAATACACCACATGACCTTTAATGATACAATCATACGTTTTTCCACCGAATTTTAGCTCATTCACTTCACAAGTTAAACAAGAAAGGAGCTGAAATAAATTCTCAGAGCAAGTATGAAGTTTCCATGAACTTCTGAGCAGTTGATTTTGTAACCTAAATAATATTATTGCAATGCATTTTTACATGACTGCAACCTATTTTTACACAAATGTATTCCACATTTTGTCAGGTAAAAAAAGAGAAAAATCTGTCTAAAATACAGCCAGACAAGCACAAAAGGTACCCCACTCAGGTCAAGGGGACTGGATATGACTATCTAAGATGACAATTTGACTTTTTAACAATGTCTTATCCCTCCTGTAGCATACTTCAATATTTATCTTTTTTACCATTAGCAATGTGATTATGTTACCACTACACTGCCCTTTGCATCCTTAATGCTGCCTGCCACTTGGTGATCCTGTTACACTTTGTCCTGGTTTGCGTTCCCACGTAGGGAATCCAGATAAGAAGCAGCCTGTCTGCTCTCCAAATCTGAAAGTCAGAAACCTTGTGGCCAAAATCCCCTTGTGTCTAATGGTGCTGACAACGTGGTTCCCACTCCTCCATCCACAGCATTAACACTGAGGAGAGAAGCATCAGTGGTGGGAAAGTAAATTTAGAAAGTTACCAATGAAAAGAGTCAACCTTACAGCAAATGAAAATCCACTGTATACTGGTCTCATTCATCTAAACAATACACCCTAGATGACCAATGTATAATTCATCTGGAAGACTCTTTGTTCCCTCTTCAGTGACTTATTAATGATTCATTAATAAGCTTTCGGAGTAAGAACAATTTGGTGTGGAAGACACTGCATTCAAGATTTTTGTACCAGTTTACCTCACTGAAACTTGCAACTCTATTATCTGTGACGCAGATGTTGAAAACCACGACACCACCCTGAAGTTTCAAGCTGCCACTCATTGGCTATCGCTATACTGCAAGATCACAGTCAATTTCCATATCTATAAACAAGTCATGAAAGAAACCCATGGCTGTGTCCCAACATGAGCTGA
Source organism: Buceros rhinoceros silvestris (assembly GCF_000710305.1). Taxonomy (NCBI): domain Eukaryota; kingdom Metazoa; phylum Chordata; class Aves; order Bucerotiformes; family Bucerotidae; genus Buceros; species Buceros rhinoceros. The sequence goes on from NW_010420370.1 coordinate 79,857, forward strand.
GACTTGGGCATCCACAATTCCTCAGCTCCCTGGTATCCACTGGACGTGAAGAAGGGTACACAGCGTAGAAGGGAGTCGTGCTGTGCTACAGCTATTCCTGCTCTGGATATCTAGATATGTGTCTGCACCAGCTCCTAAGGTCAAGAACTTCCAATTTTGTACATAAACCCCTTACTTGAGAGACGCAAATTATGTCTTTGTTTAAAAACTGAGAAGGCAGGAAAAGCCTGTGTTCAAACTGTGTTTATAAACAAGTCTGAGATACAGAGTACTGCCTTAGGGAAGCTTCCATTGAGAACTGATCACAGTTTAGAAAATAGCAGAAAAGAATATACATAGACATCTGTCCCATCGCTTTTGAACAAATACAATTAATCAAATCAGCATGTGGAGCCTTTCAGGTTGACAAGTAATATTTTGTCAGAGGGTTACAGCAGTAACATAGGTACTACCTTAATTCTGGATGTACATTGTAGATTCCTCTAATCATGATTACTAGGGGGATCCTACAGCAACTAACAACTCCAGTCCAGCACTCCAGCAAAGTGACTGAGAAGTCTCGTGCTGCCTTGATACTGACAGTATCTTCACCACACAAGGCTATGATATCACAGCTAATCTACAGCTAAGTTCCACAGTGCATTGTTTCACCTTGCTTCTAAATCAAAGCTGTTTGTGGATTTTGCAAGCAACACAATGCCCATGTCAAATTAAGAACAAAAAAACCCCTGTCTCTGACAACGTGACTATTTCCTTCCGGTTGTGAAATGTTCGGAAAATGAAACTAAAACAAACAAACAAAAAGTTTTGTAAAAAAGGAGAAAGTTACTCTTGTTTTCCCCTTCAAGGATAAACAAACCCTCAGCGTACTTATCATTTTGACAGACACAGAACAGCTGTATTTCACTTTAGAGCGTTGTACAAACACAACATAGACAGTAGCGAGGCTCTTCCACCCTGTGACTCTACACACAAGGAATCAGTGGGGACAAGGCTGTTGGTTAATGGCTATACCAGACTCTCCCCAGCCACCCTCAGAAAGCAGTTTCCTTATTTCCTTACCCTCTGTTTCCTTAGGCTTCCTGGGCTGGTGGGAGACGGGCTTGGAGACTTCCCAGAGCGGGGAGTAGAAAGCTGGCTACCAGGGGTTCCATTCACTAAAAGGGCAATAAATTGGAAAAAAAAATAAATACAAGGCATTGTTAAAAGCATTCTTTCCTGAACAGATTATTTAAAACAATTTGATTGTTCTTACTTAATTCTTAACATCAATTAAGGTAATTTACAAAAGAATTGTTTCCTCGGAGTTTTGGCTCATGAAGTCAATGTTTATACAGAGTGCAAGCAAATAATTAAACAAACCTGTTTAGTCATGGCAGAAAACATGTTCCTGTGCTTTAAAGTGATGGGGAGCAAGGTGCTTTGTTAGCCTTGACAGCCACTTGCTATATGTAAACCTTCTCATTCTATTCAGTTATGGCTTGGAGTGCTACCTACCAAAAATAAAAAGCAGCACTGCTTGTTAGAACAAATCAGCTGCTTGCTGTTCCTCACTCATTCATTTGAAATACTATCTGACCCAAACATCACCTCAGACCTAACACAGAAGGGATTTCAAGAGGCAAATAAACTGGAAGCAACACTTCCAGTCTGACTTACAGCAAAGCATCACTTTCTCAGATAAGTTCCTTCTTATATGTCAGTGCCTATCATTTTAGAAGCATCTTTTGCATGCATGTGACATTATCCATTAAATTCACAAAACAATAACAGCAGAGGACAGAATTCTGCTACAAAGTAATCACATGAGAGGCTATCAATAATGTTCACACTGAAGCACTGATAGAAACACTACAAAGCGTGTACCACATCTATATGTAAATATTCTTAAACAAGGAACTATTACATCACAGTCCACATTTGTCAGCACCAAGATAAAAAGAATCGGCAATCGGATTCCCAGATTCTGAATCTTAGGAGAATATTTACATACTAGGATATCAACAAGGCATTTGACTTACCTTCTACGAGTTCTAACATGGACAAAATCTTACTGTTTAACCTGATAATAGCAAGCAGCAAAATTCCTGCTCTGTACTAAGCCAAGCTGTAGCCAAACTGAGAAGCAATGGGATTAGTTAAGGATAGCTGGGGCTGCTCACAGAGGGAGCTGAATGCAATGCAGGATTCATAAGCAGAAGCCTTTTCTGCGTAAGGCTGACGTCTTCAGAGCAGCAGTGGGAGGTGCAGGTGCTGTCTTAGGGCTACATCAAAGGTGTCAATTAAGCATAATGGTGCTGCTTCACAACGCTGAGCCACCGCAACCCCCACTCGCTTTCCATGGAGCCCTGAAAGCCTAAGGTATTTTATATGCTGTGCACTGAATCATAATGAGGTGCCTTTGGGGGCAATATACCAAATGACTCATCTGAAAATCAAAATGACAATAACTCTTGTAAAACCTTGGCTGACTGGCAATCTAGCAAATGCTAATTCCTTTAGATAATACAGTAGGCATTTTTAATAGATTTTTCTTACTTTTTACGTAACATATTGTTCTCACTGGCTAATACTGGGCCCAGACATTATAAGGAAAAAACATGTACTCCAACCACACACATCAATAAAACACATTATACTGCATGATAAATAATAGTCAATTAATAGTCCTTAGGTGTTATGAGTGGTCAAATCTCAACATCATTGCGCAAGGCATTGTTTAAGGTAAAGGTAAAATATAACCATAGGAACAACAAAATACACTAAGTGGATTTAAACAGGCTGCTTTTTTAGAAAACCTTTCCACTCATCTCAGCTTCGAATTCTCTTTGTTCAGGGGACAACGGTTTGCACATATCAGCACTGATTCAAATGTTACACTAAGCACACGCCTAAGGACACATTCACTTCATACAATATTCAGCAAAACAACCCAGAGGTCTGGTCAATAATGACTAAAATCAAATTTATTATCAATACTTCTGAAATCATTTAGGAATAGGGCAAGTCGAGGACATTAAAAATAAGCTTTTTGGAATCTCAAAATTCTAAACTTTTTAAACAAAAGTTATTAAAACAACAATACTATTTAGAAAGTAATATTAAACTACTACTATCCACATGGCGCTAGCCCTCAAAAATACTGACTAACAAAACTAGCGCTCAGCCTTCTTTTTAAACCAAGCAGATATTCTTAGTTCTTATCATTATGAGAAAATTTAAGATAACAGATACACTTTAATAAACCTTGTAGCACTAGGCATGGGTTCCTGTTCCTTATAGATTAACTGACTCTTTCACAATAATTTTCAACAATAGTGTTTCTTAAAATTACAATTGCAATTATTCTGTTTTGCAGACAAAGACTTCTTTCCCCATAATTTTCAACAATAGTGTTTCTTAAAATTACAATTGCAATTATTCTGTTTTGCAGACAAAGACTTCAGGCTACCAAGTGGAACCAAACAAGCAGATGCAATGGTTTGTATTTGACTCTTGATGTATTTCCCACACACATCGTGTTGATGAGTATCTATTTGAGACAAAAAACCAAAATACTATTAAGTCTAAAAATTACTTGCCACCACCAGAGTACCCAGATCATTTAAACTACACTCTCTCCAACAGCACCTTTTAAAAAGGAAAATTACGATAGTTGTGCTTGTCTTCACCATCTGTAATATGTGAAATCTAGAGCACCATTAATCGATCAAGGCCCTCAGGATAAGCAGAGTTTGCTCATCTCTTTACTCATAGGCAAAATACAAAGGTGCTAAGTAGCCAAAACGCATACTAGAATTTTTGTGAGCAGACAAGGACTCCCTAAAGAGAGATGTTTAGGAAACTCTAGAGATAGCACAGGCGGATGAGATTCCTTTTACAAGTCTTTAGGTACCGACTGTACTGGCTTCTACATCTGAAGAACTTTTCTACACCTTATTTTAACTAAGTTGCTGTTGCAGTATGACTTGTATCACTCCCAAGAAACCATCTAAAACAGACCTGATGAACAATGTAATAAGAGCATCCATTACAGTGTAGACTTCTAAAGCCAGGCAAGATTAATCCAAACCCACACACCTAGATGTTTGCGCTGTACTGGAGATGAAGCAAAATCACAAAATTCTCCCCACTTACCAATTTTGGTGGATTTTATTTCACGTGCAGAATTCTATTAAATAAACTCTGATGACTCAAGGCCATACAGTAGACCCTGCCTACCTGAATAGGGACTTGCGTGATGTGAATTCTATTCCATGCTCTCTATATGCATCTGCACAACATCAGACAAGTCATGTCATCCCTACCACTTGTCTATTTAGGCTTTAAGTTCTGGCAGAACGAACTCTCTGTGCACATCATGTTGTCTGTTTTCTGGATGCGCTGCATACCTGGAGATACACAGTACTATCACTAGTAATATTATTAATGTAATGTTTAAGACAGACATCACAACAAGGAAGAAATGATAATTCCTAATAATTCCCCAGTCCACTACAGGGTCCCTCCTTTTTTATTTTCTTGTTTATGGCTTGCTGGCCCTTCCACCTCTGACTCTAGTTCTTTGTGAGTCATTACACTGAATTTGTTAGTCAACATTAGGTGTTGTCTAGCAGGAAGAGACTGGACTGATTCTGACCCCCTTTCTGAACTCCATTTACAATCATGACATCATTCTTACATATGCTGCTTACGACCAGATAACATGGCAACACATAGGTAGATAAAATCTACAAGCTATAATCCGTAATATTTAATAATAATGCATTCCTGATAAATACAGGAATATAGTCTAAACTGCCCTAAAACCCATTTCTTGGCGGAATGCATTCTGGTTGGAAAATGCATTCCTGTCAGTATCTGCACTGCATTTCTCATTGACTGATACAGCACATGTTGCTACAGGGAACCTTGACGTAGATAAAGACATACAAAACTGGTAAATCACTGTTGTGATTAATCATGTTACTGAGTGAGGCAAGAGGTTTCTTGTCACTTTTTATTCATAAAATGGCAGGGGTCAAAGACTTTAGCTTAACACACAGCACCCTCCCATCTTCTCATGAAAAAGATTCATCTGTTCAAAATTTCACAGGTGAAATATGTACTAAAAAGCTATAGCAATAACTAAATTATTGTGGCTGCTCTGAGTATATGTATGCAACTGCTTAGCTGCGAACTCTCCTTACTATCCTCTCTTGCTGAGGATGCGCAACAAGGCAAGAACCTTGTCTTTGTATTTGTTTTTCCAGCAGCTGGCACACATACGAAGGTAGAAACCCCCACAAAACAGAACGTTAAAGCTGGATACCATCATCTCCTGAGATAAATGCAAAACAGGTTTTCATATGATGATGCTTACACACTAGTGAAAATGCTGCAAATAAAAAGCACTTCAACGGCACTCTAATAAATAAATTCTGATAGGGCATCTTTTTATTTAGCAATAAAAACAAGAAGTGAGAAAAGCTGAATTAAAGTATAAAGTGCCAGTCTGAGAAGCTGCCAATGCCACTGCACTGTGTTAAAATCATACTCCTCTACCGATTCGTTAGCATCTTGTACTCTATAAAACATGTAGAGATGATTCTGTTTACAAAAGTGGTTTTCTGAAAACAAGAGCGTGTGTGAAGCGGAAAGAGGAGACTAAGGGAAAGGCGCACGCTTTTTTGCAGCCACAACTCTCCAATGACTAGGACAGGCTAAACTAAAAAATGATTTACAGAAGACATGACCATATGCGTAGGTCATATTCAGTAACTGGCAGCTAAGAAACAGTGATGCGAGATCACTACTTGAACTCGTCTCAGTTACTCCTGTAGTTTGTCACTGTCCTTTCCAAAACATTTTGGTCTCAGTAAGGTTATGTAGTTACAAACTTGTTGGATAACAAACTATACCTTGCCTTTTCATTCCGTCTGCTTTTGTATTCTACTTGTATACACTTTGTCAGTTTTGACTTCATTACAAAAGACAGAGTTTTTCCAGAGCACCACATTAAACAAGTGCCCTAATTATTACTCCCCAGTAACGAGAAGGTTTTGTAGGTTCTACCTCACCATGAAACTGGTGGAGAAAAATCCCAAATAACTAGTACTGGTTATAAACATACGTCACTGAAGACAAGACTCGTACTGAGCTTTCACCTTACCAACAGATCAGAAGTATCAGCAGAAAGGATCACCTGCAGACCAGATTTACATTCCCTTCCCAGCAGCCACCAATATCTTGAGTCCCAGTAAGTCAATGGCACCTGTGGTAGGCACACAATGTAACCCAGACAGCGCAGAGCTCTGCAGGACTGCAAACCCACACACACTCAGTCCACGCTGATCTCCATGGAGTGGCCACTTTTACCTCAACCTGCAGTCACCTTGTCCACACTATCAGAGAAGTGCTGCAGACACTTAGACATTGCAGACATGCCCAAAATCTCAGAAGATAAGAGACTTCCTTGAAAATACAATTCCCTGCAATCCACAAGTACTTGGGTTTTTTTGCAGCCTCAGAAGATGGGTAAGTGCCTCTTGGTTTTTTTTCTACACTTCATCAGAGTACAGCCGACATCTGTGAACTTGGCTGCTAATTTCATATAGCACCTAATCGAGAGAGCAACTATTATATGTAAGATTTAATGAAAAATCTTTCTTTTGAACTGTTTTGCCTAATTGGGAAGACCAGGATTCTCAATCAGTCTGTGTGAATGGAGTACCAATTCTGAGAATGTTCCTTCATTCAGCATTTAACCTTCTAATCCTTTAAGAGGGCTATTCAATCCAACCAAATCTATTTATCTTGCTAACTCCTGACTTTTGTTACAGGCTATAAAATTACTGAACTTATTTTTTAATCATAGAATCATAGAATGCTTTGTGATGGAAGGGACCTTCAAAGGTCATCTAGTCCAACCACCCCGCAGTAAACAGGGACACTAGATCAGGTTGCCCAGAGCTCCATCCAAGCTCACCTTGAATATTTCCAGGGATGGTCTCTGGAAAACCTGTTCCAGTGTTTCACCATCCTCAAGGTAAAAATTTTCTTCCTTGTATCTAGTCTAAACCTCCCCGCTTTTAGTTTAAAACTATCGCTCCTCGTCCTGTCACAACACGCCTTGCTAAAAAGACTGTCCCCATCTTTCTTATAGGCCCCCTTTAAGTACTGGAGGGTCACAATAAGGTCTCCCTGAAGACTCCTGTTCTCCAGGCTGAACAACTCCAGCTCTCTCAGGCTGTCCTCATAGCAAAGGTGTTCCAACCCTCTGATTATTTTTGTGGCCCTCCTCTGAACATGATCCAATAGGCCCATGTCCTTCTTGTGCTGAGGACTCCAGAGATGGATGCAGTACTCCAGGGGACATCCCATCAGAGCAGAGTAGACTGGCAGAATTGTCTCCCTCAACCTGCTGGCCATGCTTCTTTTGATGCAGCCCAGGATATGGTTGGCTTTCTGGGCTGCAAGTGCACATTGTTGGCTCATGTCCAGCCTTTCAGCCACCAGTATCCCCAAGTCCTTCTCCAGAGGGCTGCTCTCAATTACATCATCCTCCAGCCTGTACTGATGCCAGGGACTGACCTGACTGAGGTGCAGAACCTTGCACCTGGCCTTGTTGAACCTCATGAGGTTCACACAGGCCCACTTCTCCAGCTTCTCCAGGTTCCTCTGGATGGCATCCCACCCCTCAGGCATGTCAACTGCACCACTCAACTTGAGGTCATCTGCAAACTTGTTAAGGGTGCACTCGATCCTGCTATGTCACTGATGAAGATATTAAACAGTGCTGGTCACAGTACGGACCCCTGAGGGACACCACTTATTACCCATCTCCATCTGCACATCAAGACACTGACCATTACTTTCAGGATGTGACCATCCAACCAACTCCTCAGCCACTAAACAGTCCACTCATCAAATTAACCTTTCTTCAATTTAGGGAGAAGAATGTTGTGGGGGACTATGCCAAAGACTTTACAGAAGTCCAGAGAGATAACATCCATAGCTCTCCCCTTGTCCGCCAATGCAGTGACTTCATCATAGAAGGCCACTAGGATGGTGAGGCAGAACTTGCCCTTGG
>NW_010420370.1:88787-91953 GCF_000710305.1 Buceros rhinoceros silvestris
CAAATGTCATGGAGAGTGGCTTGGCAACTACATCAGCCAATTCCCAGAAGACTCTGGGATGCGTCTCATTAGGACTCACAGACTTATTTACATTCAGGTTCCTCAGCAGATCACTAACTGATCTTTACTTACAGTGGGAAGGACTTTGCACCTCTGGCGGTCCATTAGCTCAGGAGGTATGAGAAGTGAGGTTGTCAGTGAAGAGGTAAAAAAAGTTGTTGAGTACCTCAGCTTTCTCCTCATCTGTAAGACTCTGGGATGCGTCTCATTAGGACTCACAGACTTATTTACATTCAGGTTCCTCAGCAGATCACTAACTGATCTTTACTTACAGTGGGAAGGACTTTGCACCTCTGGCGGTCCATTAGCTCAGGAGGTATGAGAAGTGAGGTTGTCAGTGAAGAGGTAAAAAAAGTTGTTGAGTACCTCAGCTTTCTCCTCATCTGTTGTTACCAGCTTGCCAGTCTTGCTCATCACAGGGGGTATGCTCACTTTAACCTTCCTTTTCTGGTTGACATACCTGTAGAAGCCCTTCTTACTATTCTTTGCATCCCTTGCCAAGTTCAGCTCCAGACATGACTTGGCCTTTCTGACTTCATCCCTACATGACCAGGCAGTGTCCCTATACTCTGAACAACTCTTGCACTCTACAGAAAAATTCCTCAAAGATCTGTCAGCTCTATTCTGCTCCCTTGTCCCTGAGGGTGATTTCCCCAGGGGTCTTATTGACTAACTCCTTGAAGATCTGTGAGTTTGCCTTCCTAAAATTCAGAGTCCTGCCTCTACTCTTTGGTTGACCCATATCTCTCAAGACTGTGAACTCCACCAGTCCATGATCACTGCAGCCCAAGCTGCCTCCAATCTTGACATCACCAATGAGCTCACTTGCATTGGTGATCATCAGGTCCAGTAACGCATCCTCTCCTGTGCTCTGGTGAGGCTGTTTATTACCGATCTTAAGAAATTCTCCTCAATGCATTCCAGGAGTCTCCTGGATTGCCTACGCATCACTGTGCCACATTTCCAACAGATGCTGGGGTGGTTGAAGACCCCAGCAGGATGAGAACCTGTGAGTGTGATACCTCCTGTAGCTGGAGTAAGACAGCTTCATCAATAGGCTCCCCTTGATCAAGCAGACGGCAGCAGACATCAGCCACAAGGTTCCCTTTACTGCCATGGTCTCCAATTCTTACCCATAAGTTTCTGATCTGCCCTTTACTATTTTTGAGATACAGCTCTTCACACTCTGTCCATTTCTTGATGTATAGGGCAACACTGCCGCCCCTCCTTCTTCGCCTATCCCTTCTGAACAGCCTGTAGCCATCAATAGTCGCACTCCAGTCATGGGATTTGACCCAGTCAGGTTGTATCTTTCCAGCAGCACAGTAACTTCTAACTCCTCCCATTTATTGCCCATGTTGCATGTGTTGTGTGAAGGCACTTCAGCTGGGCTGTTGGCCATGTCACCTTCTTGGTCCTTAACTCCCTTGGTCCTTAATTCCCTTGAGATATTTCACCAATATTTCTATGTTGGCTCCTATTATGTCAGGAACCCTCAGCTCATCTCTGTAAGACTTCAGCTCTGCTGCAGTGTCCCCAGCATGCCTCAGTACAACAGGCTGAGGGCCCTTGCTAGCATCTTGTCCCTCTAACCATGGTGTGTGATGAGTATCATATATGGTTAGTATCAAATACAAACACCATAAATAAAAAATTAAAAGGATGCCAGGATCAAAGCAAAAATCATCTGGAAATCCCTAGGTCTGTAGGATGACTCAATCCCTCCCATGGGTTTGCACTGTTGGCTTCTGGAGTTTTGCTTCAGCACGTTTATTTCAAAGTCTGTCAGCTGAGTAGCTATAACAGCGTGAATAAAAGCATGTAACCTCGCCAAAGACAATATGATACATCATGTTCCTTCCTTTGGGATCCAAAAGACCTTCTTGAGTAAGGTGGCCGAAGAAGGGCTGTTTCTGGATAACGGCCTAGGGATGAACTATCACACTAAATTAAAACACATCTACCTCTGTTTTTTCTAACTAGCTGAGAAAAGCACAAGTATCTGCTCCAATGAAGCCTCCAGTAAGATCCAATTTCCATATCCTAAACCACTTTAGGGAACATCCACAGTTTTGGTCAGGCTCTCGCTTGACATTTAGTTTCACAATTTCTTTGGCCAGGTGCAAGATTTAAAAAAAACACACCGCCCTTGGTAATTTGACCTACTCTGTCCATCCTTTACACACATTCCCTTTGTCATTTGGAATAGGTATGTATCAACCAAGTTACTCTTGAAATAGACACTTGATGCACTAATTAACTGAAACTCATAAATAATTCTTTTTAATACCAAACCTGAATCACTGTTACAAATAAGCACACAAAATAGTTTAGGTGATAGTTTGAGGGGAACAGGGGATAGCTCAGAGGGAAGGAGAAATAAGAAAGAAATAATTTTGAAGGAGGTGCTCAGACTGGGAAAAAAGGAAAAAAAAAAAAAAAAAGTCGTTCCTTTTGTTGAGGGCAAGTCCTGAAAATTAGAGTTGGGATTTCAGGGGCTAAAACAGAGCTCACCTGAATGTAGTATCTTTCTTTAATTTAATGGACCAATGGTACAATAATTCCAGCTGTCTCATGCTGTTCTTGACTTGATTAAAAATAATGATCACGAAGAAGTAAGCACTGCTTCTTTGAATCTGTAACCTCTTCACCTGCACTGAGGCTGCCACCAATGGTGCTAATTGGTAGCTGGACAGAATCTGACAGCTACTGAATAGCCATCAGACACCCATAATTTTCAGTCACCAGCAACAGGCTGATACCCAATCTCACTGAAATTCAACGTCTCTTTTATGATGTCCTTTCCCAGATAGTATTTGATGCCAACAGAAAAACATCAAAGTGTTTTACAGGCTTTAACAAGACATGAGGAAAATTAAATAGAGGCAGGATTCTATTCCAAGCTTCTATCACACTTGGAACCAGACTTCAGCCCTCTGTCTGTCTGGGAGGTCACACTACCTTTCTCTGCTTCTCTTCTTTGCTGCGTTACATGAATCTTCATAAAATGATACACCTTTCCATTTTTGGAATGTGTATGTATTGCCTTTAATCTGAGCAAAGAATCTGATGTTTTTTCGCAAGCATCTTTCATAGTTTCTTTCCC
>NW_010420370.1:92057-92670 GCF_000710305.1 Buceros rhinoceros silvestris
TGAAAGAAAAATCTCTAACAGTTGTTTCAGATGAGCTGAAAACAGTTTGAAAGCACAGAATAAAAAAAATACACTTAGTAGTAACAACATGACAACAAAAGCATAACTTCCAGTCATGCACTACTCCTTTAGGAGGCTGCAATGTTTAATGTAGACATTGAAAAAATTATCTGCTCATATGTGCACTAGATGGTAATTTCTCTATTCTGCTACTGTCATGGGTACATAATTCCAATGAATAGGCAGCATTTTTAGCCCTACAGGATGGCAGAATATGTACAGTGAAATCTGTACATATTGTCTGCGTTTCATGGAAGAACTTTTTTGTCTGTCTAACAACATCTAAGAGTTAGTGGTTTTTTTCTTTCCATTGTTGTTTCTTTAATTACAGAATCATTTTGGTTGGATGAGACCTTTAAAATCATTGAATCCAACCATTCACCCTGCACTGCCAGGATCCCTAAACCATATCCCTAAGGACCACATCTACACATCTTTTAAATACTTCCAGCCATGGGGACTCAGCCGCCTTCCTGGGCAGCCCTTTCTGTAAAGAATTTTTCCTGAATATTCAACCTAAAACTCCCCTGGCACAACTTGAGCCCTTTTCCTC
>NW_010420371.1:0-836 GCF_000710305.1 Buceros rhinoceros silvestris
TGGAAGGTGCTGTGCCGCCTGGTATGGAGTGGTAGCGTAGTTAATCCTTCCCGTGAGTGTTACCCGCGTCACTCTCACGGGTCCTCCTAAATAACGTGGAGTGTCAAGGATGGAAGTCACTGTGCTGGCTGTGCTGTGCTGTCCGTTCAGCCAAAGAGAGCTTAAAATCTTGTAAATACCATTGTACTTGTTTTATGTAAGGAGGGTGCTAAAGCTACTGAAAAGAGAAATAATCATACCACTTTTTTTCTTTCATTGTGATCCATCATTTTTTATTTGAAAGTTTCATTATTTTGTTATTTTCTGTATAGAGTGCTTTTGTTGTTGCATATGAAATAAAAGTTCATTTGAGTTGTCTTCATTGCTCAATTTCCTGCTCCAGTATTTTAAACCTGGCTTTCACGCAGCAGATTCTCATAAAAATGTGCCTCATCACGTGGCACTCATTCTGACGCAGTCCTGCCGGTGCAGACCATTGAGCCATGTCCTTGCCTGCCCTCCCACTCTTCATTTCCCCTCTCAGGTTCCAGAGGAATGGGTTCGTACAAGCATCTCCCATTCCTTTGTGCCCACTCCCTTTACTGTAGGTTTTTCTCCCCAAGGCACTTACTAAAATAGCAGGTGTCAGAGCCCCAGATCTTGGCAAAGGAAGCCCAGGGCTGCCCGTAAGCCAGCGGTGAGGCAGATAGAAGTACAGAGGACTTCTGGGTTGTCATGTTCGGTGACTTTATCTTCTGCATTCTTCTAACAGCGTGCTGCCTCTGTGACGGTGTGCTTCACTGACACTGATTTCATTTGACCAGGGTTTTTAAGGACATTCGGGCTGACGTTCCTGC
>NW_010420371.1:940-9473 GCF_000710305.1 Buceros rhinoceros silvestris
TGAAGTTCCGGCTGAAACTATGTTATGCTGAGCCGAAATATGTGACTTCTGTTCTAGGGCTGCCCTTTCATGGTTCCTCTGTGTGTGTATTCGTGGTCTTCAAGAACTTGAATATGGGTGGAATAATAATGGAAGATTGATGAGCAGTCTTGGAAACATGCTCGAGTGACTTCCAGCTGGGGTGTAGCAAAACACATAGATCATACTCGTTGTTGTCCAGTGTTGTGTGTTTGACAAGTAGAACATCTGTGTTTGGGTAAAGCAGGCCTGCGGTAGACTGTGAGGCACCTTATCAGACATGCTTGAGATTCCTGCCCTGCTGTGGGAAAGATCGAAGCACAGTGTTAAACGGCGCCTGCATCCATCCCCGATGCACAGGCGAAAACGGCCGGGTCAGTGATCCTCTTGCACAGCCCGAACTCCGTGGTGCCGGTCCCCACTCTGCTCGGGTGCTGCTTCAGGGATCCCCCGGTCAATGAGGTAACAGAAATAAATACATTCTTTGCATTTCATCCTTGGTTCTGTGGTTGTTCCTGCATCCTGCCTGTGCCAGCTCACCCAGCAGTTCATCAGCGCTGTAGATGCCCAGCTTTACAGTTTCATTGCAGAATCTCTTTAACACTGAAAACAATGGTAGCTGATTTTGATGGCACATCAAGGGCAGTACTGTGAGGGCACGGTGCTGGGCCACGCAAAGGCCCAGCAGAGAGGACAGGGGCTGGATGAGAACTGCGGAGTCACCTGCCTGAAGCAGGGGGCAGAGCAGATACTCTGGAAGGTGGTGGTGCTACCTCTCCATTAACTTCTGCCCCTGTGCAGCTCCCAGCTCTGAGCCTGCACTGGTACCAATTGGCCGTGTTGAACATACCGTTTCCCCACATCAGTGTGGTCTTGGGCAGCTGTCAGTTAAGGTTCTGGTGCTCCTTTCTTTGGCTGCAGGATGGATTGGGTTCAATTGATCTGACTGATAGAAAAAATCAGCTTTAAAAAAACCACCTTCCCCCAAATTCTTTTCAGTGACATCTGTCTGATGACTGATGTTCATAGCTCTTCTAGCAGAGCCTGCTTTAAGCAGTGGTGTCACAAGCTGACTAATCAGCCACAGTTAAATGCTTAAAATAGGTAACATAAATACTCTTTTCATCCTCGATCTGTAGTAGAAATATTCTTTCCATCATCATGCAGGAGTTCAGAGCACAGCACCTGTCAGTCTGTACCTGGTGCAGCGTGAGCGCGCAGTGTGCTCCTTTGCTGCACCCCAGCACCTTCTGAGGCCGAGGATGTAATACCTCACCTCAGCTGAGCCGTTCCAGATGAGAATTTATGGTCTGTATTTTCAATTTGATGGCAAGAATTTCATTACACCTGCTCTGTAGAGCAAACTTTATTTCACCTGAAGTTATTTTTTTATTGGAAGAATAAATCTTGATTGAACAGTTCAATTCATATCTCTGACATGAGTTGTCCTCTTCAGTGAGCTGATAACTGCAGGTACTTGACAGAAGTTTCAGGGACTCGAAGTAATCATGTCATTCTTGAAGTTAATAAAGTGCTTATTGTAGTCTTGGGGGCAAAATGTCTCTGAATAAAACTCTTAAAGTTTACTACCATTTGTTAGAACTCGGTGTTACCAGAAGGCTTCTTACTGAAACAGACTTTACGCGTGGGAATGGCGCTTTCTGTAATAAAGCCATTTCCAGAGGTCTCTATTAGGAAAAAGTGAGTGTAGCGCTATAGAAGTTAATGTTATCTTTCAGACAGGAAGGGGTTTTTTCACAGAAATTCATGTATATGGAAGAACTCGCTTAAAGAACTTACTGTGAATGCATCGTATTTGTAGCTCACGACATGGACAGGCATTTGAATTTTTTTTTAACAAATCTTTTGGAAAAGAAAAAAAAAAGAGCTGCTAACAGCTTTTTTTATTCTATTTTAGTACATTTAAGTCTAGTGTTCCAAAATATATGCCTTACATTTTGTAAAGCTACTTTCTAAGTTGGTAGTTTAAGAAAAACCTTACAGCTCCATGGCAGTATGTGTACAGCCTGTCTGTGTTCTTACAAACAGTCAAATGGCATCAGCTGTACAAGGAAAGGACAGGACTGTCGAGGTGAACCTCTGCCCGGCTTTGGACCTGTGCCGTGCCCACATCAGTGGCCTGCAGGCGTCCTTCAACAAACGAGCCTTGTGGATAATTGAGATAACTATTCCCTTTAAATTTGTTTTCCCCTTTCTAAATTATTTTCTACTTCCTTCACCTCTCTTTTTTTTTTTATAAAGAATATTTGCATGTGTATAAGATGTTTTACAGAGGCTTATCTACTCTGCTGTTCCACCCCTACCCCGGTGATCCTGCTCGCTACACAGCATCTCACTTGTTTCCACAGTGAGCGGCTGCTGCACGGCGTTCCCGCTGCAGCAGCGGGGGCCCTTGTAAAGATGCTGCGCTCCCCATCACAGACTCCGAATAATGCACTGAAGTGCGTGATAACAGCTTCCTCTCAGTTAAGCCTGAGCTGTCCTGAGCGGGGGCTTGGTCACTGGTGGAGTATGTGGGCAGTTTCACTAGAGCCCTCGGCACTCAAGGAACATATGCCACCACCTACCAGAAAATGTGTTTTTAATAGTAAAACTTCCTAATTTTCTGTGCTCAGGAATTGAGCTGCTTATGTTGGTGTTTCCTAGCAAGAGCAAATGTTAATTTAATCTAATTTTCTCTTGTTCTGCTTCTCATAAAAATATGTTCACCTGCGTGCTCACAGAAGTAAAGGTAGTTATTTTCAGTGCTATTTCAAAGCTGGATTTTGTTTTCTTTCTGCAAGTGCATGCTGCCTGCCCCAGCAGTGGTGAGCAGTGTCCAGGCCACCTGCATGTGCCAGGGAGGGGGAGTTCTGCAGCTGGCGTCAGCGGGGAGCTGCAGCCTGGCCTGGCTGTCCCCGTCTCTGGTTTTCCCTTCCAAAGCTGCCCGCTGCCCCGCTGAGTAGCTGAGTAATTCAGTTCAGTCCTGATCGGTGGAACGGAGTGCCAGTGCAAGGCCAAGCTGGGTATGGAGATAGAAAGCAGGATGACTAAAATAGTGAATTTTGTGGCAAAATCACTGAATCGATGGCAGCAAGAAAAATGTCTGAGCTTAGATTTAGTGAGATTCTAGTGCCTTTCAGTTGAATGGAATTGTCCACAGCACCATTTCAGGCTCTCTGCAGTCTTACTCTAGCACCACGCATCCATTTATGCTCAATCCCCTTTCTTGTTTTAAATTGTCGCTGCCTCTTCCAGGGCTAGAAACCATGCCAAAGACCTTTATCTTCCATTACTCATTTGGTAAAATCAGGTAAAATACTACTACTTATGGCAATATCTGAAAAATCCGTCCTGGGCAAACCCTGCAGTCGTGGATCGGGGTTAGATGGGTAGTGGTTTACACATTAACGTGCCCTTGCATAATGCTGGAAGATCAGGCTCACAGCAGGGTTTCTTTGGGCAGAGAACCACAAGTAAAAGAGTTCAAGTTTTCATCCTGTTAGGCGTGCTGATCCGTAGGTCTTGGGACTCGTACACACCTGCTAAAATCCATGGGGGTTTAACTGCCTTGCCAGCTTTATCTCTTCTTACAATCAAAGGAGTAATCGTGCCTGCCTAACTCCTAGCGCTGCATAGAGTAAGTGACTGGGGATTGAGTTTACAGACTTGGTACTTACAGTCCAACCAGTTACTTTATTCATTGATGGTGCATTTCAAAGTAGAAAAAGAGGTCAGCCACACCTGCTGCAGATGAGGCTTCATGTAAAGGGATGAGAAGTGATAGAAGGAAAATAATCGCTGTGTGGTTTTTTGCAGGGAAGCTTGGTCGCTTTCCACCGAGGATGCAATACCAGGCTGGTCCCGACAGCCGAGCTGCCCCTCATTTTCCAAGGTCTCACCTTGCTGAAGCGGTTGCCAAAGCCAAGGCAGGTGGAAGCGGTGGTGGAAGTACTGGTGGTACTGGAAGAGGTCTCGTGGGTCAGATTATCCCTATATATGGATTTGGCATCTTCTTATATATTCTGTACATTTTATTTAAGGTAAGATGAAAAATCAGGGAAATAACGACTAAAAACCCTCAAAACAGAAATTATCATCTCATTTTTACACATTCCATTTTAGCCTTCCAAAAAAAAAAAAAAAAAAACTTTCCGCTCGCCTTTTGACAGGGAAATAACGACTAAAAACCCTCAAAACAGAAATTATCATCTCATTTTTACACATTCCATTTTAGCCTTCCAAAAAAAAAAAAAAAAAAGCTTCTGCTCGACCTTTGACTGGTGGTTGAAAGGTTGGTGTATGCTGTGGATTTTGCTGTTGCAAAGACCATAGCTGAGAATGCAGGGATGGGTTGCTGTGATCCTGTATTGGCCCCTGACCTCTTGCAATTTTTTTAAGGATTTTTTTTTCCCATGGAAAATACCTAAAACAATTTGTGACTACATATTATAGATACTGCATATGTGACATACTGTGTTATGCATTTGAAGGGGGAGAGCGGAGTGCAGTTCTTGCAGCACATTGTTGGAGAAAGGGAGTTTATAAGGTTGTATTGATCACGCTGGAACCACCCCAGCTGAGGAACTGGTTGAAAAGCAGTTTAAAAAAGCACAGCCCAAATTCCCCTCAGGTGTTTCGTAAGTGATTTGAACTTCTCATAGCTTTTTGTTACGCACACATGATTTGCATGGAGGTGGTGACGGTCAGCTGTGTGGGAGAAGTGGACTTGTGGAAATGCTTTTTCGCTGGAGTGGGGGCTGAATCCAGACTGAGCAGTGTCCAAACAGTTGAGCCTGCTCTGGACAGAGGCAAGAACAAAGTGAATTGAGTGAACTGATCAAACGCAGAGACGACAAAAGAAACAGAAGCCTGCAGCTTCTGTGTAGAGCCAGCAAGCGTCTTTGCTGCAGGCGCAGACTTGGTAGGGAATAACGGCAGAAAGAGTTGCAAGAGGGACAAGTGGGGTCACATGTAGTTCCTTCAGAACCCGTCCTGTATTTCACAGTAATTGTCCAATGTGATTTTTTCATCATGAAGAATTTTTCCGCAGAAGAATGGAACAGATAAATATTCTAAAATGAAGCAGTTATTTTTTATGAGTTATGTTTTCATCATGCTTAAAAATATCATTTGTTCCAAACATCTTTTGGGAGTTTTCAGCTGACAAGTTCTCCCAGGCATCTTTCATGGTTATCTGGTTTTGGTGCTGGGCATACATTCCTGTCTGGCATATTTTAGTTTTCTATCCTTTCTTCTGTTTCCTTTGGGGCTTACATACTACTATCACTGTAACTCATGGAAGGGTCATCTTTTTTCACTCATCAGCTGGCTTCCAAGGGAAAAACTACTGCTGGAGAGCGGAAATGCCCTACTGCTGCACCTGGAAACATGAAGAGGAAAATCAGTGAGTATGGCTTCTGAGGTGTATCTGTGAGCTGTTGTCTGTGTAGAGGCATGGTCCAACCTGGTTCTAAAAGTTTTGGGCACGCTGTAAAGCTGCTGTTCCCCTTGTAAAGAGTGTGCCAGATGCTTCTCTGTTGGAATGAGCAGGAGTTAAAGCGAATTACTGTGCCGCCACTTTCAAATCTCATTCAGCTAATGAGGCTCCGCAGTAGTAGCCTGATCCCAGGCCCTCCTGGAAGCAATGGCTTTTCATGAAGTTCACGGAATTAACTGTATGGATTTGCTGAAAGGCTATGTAGCTAATGATTCAAGATGAATAATAGGATGTCCGTCTGTAGTTATTCCATAATCCGTAATGTTCTAGTAATAGTATATAAGGATATTATTAAAAGCCAGCTTCATTTTTTTGACTTTCTGAAATCTTAACCATCACCAGGCACTTCCCTACTTTTTCTCTTCCTTTTTTGCAATGCTCAAAGTTTTCAAGAGTGCAATAAAGTAACTAAATAATATTCTGAAATGTTATTTTGATTTTATCTAAACATAGGTGGGATAGATTCAACTGTTCGTAGACATTATTAGATAATTTAATAGGGTTTCTGTTGAAGATTGGATGAGCAGTTACCATAGCAGTATTGAAATGTGCTGTGTTTGGCTGGCTGAATTGTAACAGAAAAGAAGAGTACTTAGAGCTTTATAGAAAATGTTAGAAGAAAGGTATTTCTCTTAACATGGCTGTAATTATCTTGACATTAATGCTTATATTAGGAATACCCAATGTACTCAGTGCTGTAGATTGTATTTTCAGGACACTTGTACTGCATTGTGCCTGGCAATTTATTAGCAATGGTAGCTGTATTTTTTTTCTAATGCTTGGTAAGAGAAACTAACTTTGCAGTACGTTAAACATTTACTGTCATTATAAACCAAAGAATTAGTGATGAAAATTATTGTGCCTTTTTCTAGAGCTCTTTCTTTGTATTGGTAAAGCATTCATGCAAGCTGTAGAAGAGCTGGGGACAAGTCACTGGAGTGGGAACCTAGAGACTTGAGTCACCATTTACACAGTGACTTGGAGAGAGTAACATCCTTTGCCGGTTTCCCTTGCCCTGTTTTTAAAGTCTCTCTCAGACATGCAAAAGGATAACATCGGCGGTACATTAAGTAATGACATTTTCTGCAGAACAGAGATCTTTCCAAAAGCAGGCTGCTTGTGGATAGCTTTCTCCATCCCTACAGCGTTGGAATTCCACTGTGCCTTCGTGCTGCCTAAATGGCTGCCTGTAGCAGCTGATTCTGATTATTTAATAAACCAGGCTGGTTTCATTTTGTTCTGCAGTGGGGAACAATAAAGTCTCAGCTATAGGATTTTGAGCATGACCTGCAAAAGCCAAACAAGAAGCTCGAGCATTGTTGTTGACATCCGTGCTGTTGCATCTTTGGTGTTAACGCTTTCAGCTAATTTAAAGCCCATATGGGTGTTCCTGCATGTATGCCCATATGTCTACTGTTGTACTGTGGACTCTTTTTTTTTTTAAACTGCAACTGTGGAAATCCCGTGCTTTGCTCCCCAGACAGACTCCGTGTGGCTCGCTGCTCCTCATGCCGGTCAGCCTGGCAGACAGTCAGCGCTCACTGCCTGCCCTGGACACCCGTGCAGGGTCAGAAGCCATCAAGCCCATGAACTTTATTCTCTTTGGTAAAGATGAGGTTTCTCAAACCTTGAACTCATTAGAAGATGCTCAGGTGACCTTTTGTCTCTGTTTCCAAGGACTTAACAGGGAAATTCTGTGAGAACTATTAATTCTGCAGTAGCTAGTAAACCACTGTGGTTTCCTTAGGAAAAACCAAAATACGGTATTTTCTGTTCCCTCACTTTAATCTCCAGGGCATTTGCAGTGGCCCGTTTCCTCTGCTCGTTGGGAGGCTCCTCAGCAGCCTTTGGAAGAAGGTGCTTTCTGTGTGTCCTATTATCATTGGCAATAGTCTTCACCTTCTAATACCAGGAGGAGCGGGTAGAACTTTTTAAGCTGCACGTTTTAGTTCCCCATAACAGGTTTGGTTTGCTACAGCATATGCTACCTGTGATAATGGACAGGGGCACATTTTCAAAGCTCCTACGGACAGTTCTTGGGATTGTGTTTGTTTTACAGCTGACTATGAGCTCACTCAACTTCAGGAAAAACTGAGAGAGACAGAAGAAGCTATGGAAAAATTAATCAGCAGAGTGGGACCTAACTGTGACAGGTATGTTTCAAATTACAGTGGTTTAGAGAGAGATTCTGTTCTGATTGGAAATTAAACTTTCTTAGAGTGACTATATTAAAATAGCATTTTTATTACTACCTCAAATTGTAGAAATTTGATTTTACACATCGCACTTTTTGTTCTTTAGTTTTTCTCTTTTCATCATCTACATCTAAAATAAAGAGTTTTTTCCAATTTCATTTTCCTTAAATAGAAAAGCACCGTCCCCTCCCCTTCTCCTTTGTACAGTTTGTTATTTGGAAGATAATGACAGGTATGTGTAAACAGGAAATAAAACATCCACATTTAAAGTATATAAAACAACCTGTCTTATGTGACCAAAACAATACTCTGAATTATTCCCAAGAGACCCATTTGTTCTATGCTATTTTCCAGTTCTATTGATTATTTTTCTAAATAGAAGTGCTATTATAATCTATGTAAATGTCTGTTAGATTATCCATAAAATACTTAAGGACAGAATTGTATAATAATCTGATTTCATAACTTAGTTCCACCCTGTAACCAGTAAATCCAAGCACTTGCTTCTAAATATAAAAGCAGAAAAAGAGTAGTAAAATCAGGTTTTTAAAATTTATTATGATGTTTATGAATGTGTGCTATAAATCTGAGATCGCTCTTCTACCTTATAAAGAAACACTGGAAAGAAGCCTGTGTTTTCCATCAGGAGTGTAACAACACATCCGTAGGAGAATGCCTAACTGCAGTGCTTGAAAATTTAAATACCATGAATATTAAGGTGATATTTGCAAGCAAAAAAGATAACCGTGCAGGGTGCAATGCTTGTTATCTTTGTCTGGAGCAGTCACTGCCTGCTTTAACCCATTCTGGGGAACCGCTC
>NW_010420371.1:9571-16124 GCF_000710305.1 Buceros rhinoceros silvestris
GCTCTGTGAGAACTTTGCACATTATCTTCATTTATGCTTCCAACCACATTCAGTTTTGCCCTCTTTGTACCATGCCCTGTATCGTGGTTGCACTTGTTTCAGCAAGACGTGGTGCCAGACTTGCCTGTGTTAGACCAGGTCCCAGCGGCAGAACAGCTAAGCGGCCCCGGTTTTGTTAGTCAAACAGAAGGATACTATTTTGACTCTCTTTGTTTTGGAGAGCTAACACAATGCTCTATGCGTGCCTTCAATTTGCCAGAAGTAGGCTTCGGAGCTGCCCAGATACTGTGCCGACTCTGAAAATGTGATTTTTTTTACTGAGAAAATGGGTTTAGGGTCTGATCCAGTATTTGTTCCGCTCAGTGGTATTGGCTCAGAGCCTCTATTTAGCTGAACTTCCCTTCTTTGTTCAACCAAACTATTTATATAGATGAATCTAAAGGCCTCTGGGGAAATCAGAATCTAATAAGAATTTTGTATGTAGCCTCTTTAAAAAGAAGGGGAAAACACCTCTAGATGGAGCAAGTAGCTGTTTCTCAAGTACAACCAAACTTTGAAGCTTTCTTATTCTACACTGTGGTACTCACTGAGTTCACTAATACTGGATGAATGTCTTAAAATAAAGTGTATGGTTAGAAAGTGTAATTAGAGCACAGGCTACAGTGCAAGGCTTATTCAGTCAGGCTGTTGATAGATTTTAATAAAAACAAAAGAGGAAGACAGCAAAACTGGCTTGAGCTCTGTTTATTACTATGCAGTTAAACAGAAATCCTTACAACAGAAAAGTCAGAGGAAGAAATAGTTGGTATCAAATTTGAACTAATGCTGAAAGACCCCAGGTGAGACCATGGCCCATTATCGTAGATTTGGCAAAGCGACTCCCAGCCTGCCGGGTGAAGCGTTAGTAACCAAACCAAAGGACGTTCTCTGCATCGTCACAAAACCCGATGTATCGCCGTAACACACAGTGTTTGTGATACTGCTGAGGTCTGAGCTCGTGCCTCACTGTCCTCACACTATATTTCAGGAGCACTCCCCCCTAGGTGAACTGCTCCAGGGTTCATCCTGGCTTTCTCCTTCGGGTGAAGATTCTTGGACTCCAAAGACGTTCTGCGTTTGGAAGGACAGTTTATTCTTAGATAATGCTGTACCAGAGAAAGAAATCCTGTTCAAAGGATGATTTCAAAATGTGAAGTCCTGTTTCAAAATGTGATTTTATTCTGCTTTCTTCTGTAGCAAGTGCACATCTTGTTTCCTTGCTGTGGCTTGTCCTGCTCATTTCTTTCTTTCAAAAGCATTTCAGTGATGTGGAAGACCCCTCAGTACTATTAGCTGCTTTTCTCAGACGGGATTGCTAGTATTATCCAGCCCTGTGTTGTAGGAAGTAGGCAGGCAGAAACTTGGATTTGTTTGGGTTTGTTTTTTTTAATGAGGCTTGAAGACCAACCTCCGAATCAACCAGGGAGATGTCCTTCTAAACCAGCATACCAGTTGGAACTGATGCAGCCTTAAGTACAGAAACCCCCTTGCAGAAATGCAAACTCCCATGTGCAGGCAGCAAGCTGCCTCGTACGTTGCCAGCATTCCACAGTAAGTCTTCCTAGAGGCCTTAAAGGAAGCAGAAATAGTGCATGGGCTTTGGTTTCTCCTCTCCACAGGGAAGTTTGTCTTTTAAGCAAGGCATCTGGAGGAGGAATTCTGTGGAAAACAGAGCCCCTGTGTTGCGGTAAGACAGCAGTGCTCTCTGATGAGAGCATCCAGCGTAGTAGGAATATTGCCCTATGACATGCCACAGCAATGCAGCTGCATTGCCTGGTCCTATTCTCTGAGCTAGGTATCTCCCCGTTGTGTGAAACAGACAGGCCTCTGTCTTCATCCAGGTGATAGATATTCAAATTACATACACTTGTCTCTAAAGGGAGGATTAGTTTGGCAGTTCTATTACAGCTTCTGTCAAAGGCAGCTAGGTGGTGAAACCATTTCTCTTTGTGTGCCTCTTAATTCACATCTCAATTTCCACATCTGCATAACATAGGCTTTTGAGAAGCTGCTGTCTCACACCTTCGCTTGTTCTGAGGAATAAACTGCCACGGCAACTTGAAGGGACTCAGTGCAACCTCCATATAGCGTAGGGACCGTATCAGCTTTTCAGACTGTGGTGCAAAGTGCCTCTCAGGGGATGTGCAGACCCGTGATGTTCAGCCTTGTGATCTCAGTCAAACGGTTTAATCTGGGCAGTTGCTAACGAAACCAGTGTGCCTGCTCCTGAGCTAAGTTCAGTCACAGACAACTGTGTGGGCAGCTGGGCACAACATCTAGCCCAGGGTCAGCACTTCGATCCCCATCGCACAAACCGGTATGATGCTAATCTCTTTGGCTTTTAACCATATGACTCTGCATTCTTCAGTGGAGTAACTCACGTCATCATCATTCCTGTACACGTAGCCTAGCACAAAATACCTATTACAGTGCTGCTCTAGTCATGACAGTTGGTAGCAGGAAAAACTGATGATGGATGCTGCAAGTTTTCAAGTTTGTGAGAATTCAAGTACATGAAACAAGGTTAATTACCTAAATCCAAACCCATTAATCTCTTTCCAGCTCTCCTCTTCCCATCTCACCCCTAAGATTCACTGAGTAGTTGTCTAAGCTTGGGGAGTATTATCTGACGGACTGGAGATCACCAGAGATCATCTGTCTGACCTCAGGTACTGCCCTGAGTTCAGCATTCTGCACATGCCAAGAGTGACCCTCTGTGAGTAACTAGGGGTAAGAAATCCTGCCTAAAACACAGCGAGATGCCAAAGAGTGCCAGAGTAGCGCCTCAGTCCCCCGAGGGGCTTGAACTGGCACTTACACAGAGATCAAGCACCTGCTCGAGAACAACGTGAAACTCAAGATGAAGCAAGCACAACAGTCAGAACTGCTTTCACTTCAGCTACAGCCCGTGACTCTCTTACTCTGACCTACTGTTAGTACAGCTCAGATCACCAGCCTCCAAATGCTGCTCTTTCGTCCATTAGGAGATCATTTTTCTTCCAGAGAAAATAACATGTAATGGCCACATGATCTTATCTCTTGGAAGCATTTTTTTTTTTCAACAGTAAGTACTTGTGTTGTCTGAGCAGGAATGATTATTAGAATCAGCAGTGTAGAACCAGTCACAATTACAGTTTGCTTTTAGTCTGATAAAATTTTCAGTTCTCTCCTCTGATTCTAAAGGACAAGTTAAAGTGAAACACCTTTTTACTTTTTTAAATCTTCACTCCTGCTTCTCCCGCCACCTCCCCACCAGGCAGCATTGTTGATGCTCTCTGATGACATGGTGATCTGTACAACTGACATTTCTTAATGAGGCCTTGCAAATGTAATACCTTTAGCGGTGATAGTTAGGGATCGTTAGAGTCTTGAGGAGACTAACATCTGGGAGATACATTTTGACCAGCGCCACAAGTTGTTTTAAATGCAGCCTAGGTTCTGAATCACCTTTTCTCACAATGCTTCCAGCACGGCATGGCCCTCTCATTCTCGCCACTCTATTTAAAGCTCTCAGTTTCTGTAGGGCCTTTTGCAGTGTAACTCGTGTGCCGCTGTCCCTCTCCCATTGCTGTACCTGCCTTCCTTCACCTGTGTAAGTTTGCAGGCTTTCTGGGTAAACCTTTAGACCAAGCTGAAGTGCAGAGCACATGCAGATGTTGAACAGTGACTGTACTGCAGCGGGGCTTCCTCAGACTGTGCTGCTGGCACAGACCAAACAGCTGGGTTCAAACCCGGGTAATCGTTTGTAATAACAGTGTCTACAATTTTCTAGCAGGACTCAAAATGTTACCACAGACCAGGAAAAAAGGTTACTTCAGCAACTCCGAGAAATTACTAGAGTTATGAAAGAAGGAAGATTCATAGATGGCATCTCTCCGGAGAAGGAAGCTGAAGAAGCTCCTTACATGGAGGATTGGGAAGGTAAGCAAGAGCCTTTATTACCATTACTTCGATGAGACAAAATGAATAAGGATTATTGATAGTCCCAGATGCTTTCAGAATTTTTGGTTAACTTTACCCTTCCCTTTCAGAAGTATTCAAAACTTCGCAACAGGTGATTTGTTGTTACAACCATAATAGAAAGAAAATCGCTTTTGAGGCACCCAGCATTTCCTTTAGTGTAAACACTTCACTGTCTGCTGCCAAACGTGGCGTATGAATATTCACATATGCTCCGTCTGCTGCTGGATCTTGGCTGCTGTAGGTTTCTATCTTTCCCGTCTTTGCTGGGCAAGATTTCGTGCAAAACCATACACCCCCTGGAATTCGAATCATGGTGTTTTGGATAACTTACAGTTTTTACTTTTGATTAGTCATTCTTTGCTTGCTCCAATGTTGTAAAAGTTAACTCCAGCAAGTCTGTCTTTTAAAAATTCTTTATTTGAATGTCCTTCTGTTCACTTCTTGCATAAATATGTTTTAATGATATCCTACTTGAGCTGCTCACTCTTGTGCAGGTTTAATTCCTTGCTTTTTAAGCAGCTTTCAAAAGTGATCCAGAACATAAAGCATACACAGTGTCCTCAAACTCTGTTTTAAGTCAAGTTCCTGATGCATTTTCTAAAATAAAATGCAGAAAGCCATATGGTTTTTCAACTTTATAAATAATGCTGTTTAAGCAAAAGCCTTCAAAACATGAATCAGTCAATCTGTAGGCAGAAACAAACAAAAAAAAGATCTATTTAAATATCTGTCACGCAATTTCACCTGTTAGCTCCCGTAGCTTTCACTCCTGAAAGTCAGCATTGATATGCTGGCTCCCTAAAAATAAGTGGAGTTTTCTCATCATTAAATAAATGACACTGACCTATACTGGCAGTGCTAAAAACAACTGTTTTAACCGACTTGTGCATCCATCACTGAAGTCAGCAACTGAAGTTCAGGTATGAACCTGAAGCTGCATTATCATTTTATTCCTAAGGTTATCCAGAAGAGACCTATCCAGTGTATGATCATTCTGATTGCTTCAAGCGCAAACAGGACACGATCCTTGTCGATTACCCTGACCCGAGCCAGCCCTCTGCAGAAGAGCTGGCAGAAAGACTGGAGAGCATGGCAGGTGAGGAGCATCTGTGTCACGAAAGCCTGCTAGCTGAGCTCACCATGGGAAGGGCCGGGCAGGATTTAATGCAGAAAAGGGATGAGGTAACTGGCCTCGGTGACGAGGAGAGGGACCTTCATCACAGCCAAAGCACTGAGGAGTGCTGCTGCTGTTATGAGGATGATGATCCTGCTGTCATAGCGGAAAACGCTGGATTCTACTCTGAGAGCTGCAGCGAAGCAGAAGAGTCAGCTCAAGAGGACCTGTCTGTGGAGTCAGAAAATGAAAATGCAGCTCTGAAAAAGCAAGAGGCCAGTGATTCCGATGAAACAGGGACACTGAGAAAGCGCAACACCAAAGGACTTGAGTAGTAGGGACAACAGTGGATGTTACCTAGGTGGTGACTGTAGTGGTCATAAACTGTCATTTGTGTGGTTTTTGTTCCCAGTGAAGACTCCTCTGTGTTCATCTCATACTGAATGTCTTTTCTGACTTTCTCAAAAACATCTGTTTGTGTGCTATCAATTATGAAAGTTAATCAAATCCATATATATATATATATGTGTGAGATTTCCTGGAAGCTGGAGGAGGGAGTATTCCTCCTGTCTCTTAGATGAGTGTTTGTTAACTGACCAGCAGAACGGACCTTAGCCGTCGGTGTGACCCTTCTCCGCTGTGTCATTGCTGCTGTACACCTGAGAAACCGCTGGCACTGCAAGCCACAAAATCCATACGGTCCCCCAACCCACAGGGCATTTCCCAGCTTATTCCGTGCTGCAGAACCAGTAGCCTAATCTACGCAGTGTTCCAGGAAGAGCATCAGCAAGACAGCAGTGTTATTTCTGAGTTGTTGTTCTTTGTCTTTGCCATAGCCGTGGTGAAACACCTCGGTGAAACTCCCAGACGGGGGCAGGAATCAGCCCATGCTTTGTGTTAGAGAAGAACACTAAAAATATCCCTGGGGGTTTAAAAAACAAAGGGAGTGGAAGGTTTGTCCTTAAAAGTAGAGAAGAGAGCAAGGGTGAACCTCGGGCTGAAAAGAAACCCCTCCAGCTCCGGGCCGCGGGGACCTCTCTCAGTGGCCTCTGACAGGTGCCGTGGCTGGCGCTGGCACAGCTCCCCAGGGACGCCAGCCCTTCTGCTCCCCTCTCGCTCGAGGCCCGGTGCAGAGATGGCACCTCCCCGCGCTCCAGGGGATGGGGCAGGAGGGCCCCCGCAAGACTTTGCAGACGGCGACTCTTCCATGCGCGCTGGCAGACGGCGCGCAGGGCGGCTGCGCCTCCCCTTCCCACCCGAGGCACGTCGCGGTGCTTCACCCCCGCTCAGCCGCTCTGGGGCACGGGGGGCTGTGCCACTTGCAGGGAGCCGGGTCGGGGGGGTGTCATCAAAGACCCTGACCCCCCTGCAACACCATTGGTAACGTCAGGGCTGACAGTACGGCTTTCTTCGGGCGCGGGGTTCGATCTTCAACTC
>NW_010420371.1:16231-28598 GCF_000710305.1 Buceros rhinoceros silvestris
AACTGCCGGTGTCAGAGGTGGACGTGCAGTCCAGACAGCACTGGAAACGCCTGGTGAGGTGAGGAAACCTCCGAACGCTGCGTAGGTCACTCATCAAGCCATTCCTGACCTTGGCCAGGGAAAGACAGAAGTGTTTCGAACAAATCGAGTTTAACATTTCTGTTCTGTACCGACAAGCAGCAGAACCCCTAGGACGTACACAACCCACAGTATGTGAAAAAGCAAAAACCAGTCATTGCACATACTGGTAAATAAATACATTTACTCCAGAATACCAAAGAGTTTCTGTAAAAAATGTACTTTGTAAAAGCACATTCTTGCAGGTTTATTTAAAACTCCAAATAGGTCTGAACAAAAATGAGACGTCTGACTACTCAAAACAGGTCAAGACAATCTTGTGTGCAAACACAGGCATTATGAAAAAACACGTCTGGGTTAATACTAGTTCTCATGATTATGACTTTTTTTTCAGTTTTGCTATTTTCCACTCCTTAAATTCAAAGAATGTAAAGGAAATCAAGATATAACATACAAGGTCAACTTGTCATTGGTTTATTTAAGAAAGGCAAAGGCAAGAATTAGAAGATGTTTACTGTGGGAATAATAAAAAAAAATCCCTAACTAAACTGCTTTTTCATTTATGGGGACAGAAATTTACATGTAGCACTTCTATTTTTTACTTCTCAGAGTTTAAGTAAACAAGTCAGACACACAAATGTATTTTTCTTTTCAGGCAGATATAGGCCAAACTCATTCTAAAATGGGCGTTTCTACAGCTGTGCCCAAACAGCGCATCCTTCAGACCGTCAGCAGCTGGGTGAAGACAGTGTTGGGAAATACAAAACCAGTTCAGTGTCTACTGGAAACGCTTAGGAACTAACCTCCTCAAAACTACTTAAGTTCTGAGATACTTGAAAGAATTCTAAGGACTTACAAAACGTACTCCACAGATACCTTTTTCCCTTGTTCCCATACTCCTGAGTACAAGGAATCGTTGAAAAAGGAGAAACAAAAGCCCCAGTCTTGTAGCGATGGGGTAGGGGCTGTCTCACTGCACGGCTCACTCCCAGTGAAGAGAAGTTTTTAACCTTAAGAGAAGTTTTTAAATAATAATTTCCACAGAAATACTTGACTTGTTCAAAATTATTTCAAAAGGGGGGGTTTAAATACCAGGTTCTTCTAGAGAAATTCTGCAATAGTTAATGCCAAGACAAATTAATATCATTGTTTGTGCTGTCAGTGTGACAGTGGGAAAGAAGACTGAGTAACCCTCAGGTATCACCAGAGGCATTAGTTTAAGACTCTGTAGGTATGTGGGTGCATGTGTGCACAGCTAACACTGGGAAGTGCTGGGACAGTCACCAGTTAAACCCACTCCTCATCCTGAGAATCCTGCCGCACTGCGCAGGTATGTGTGCCCCTGTATACTCTGTATATAACTGCCCGATGAGCTTATTTCCCTGTCAGCAGTACAGGATTTTTTATTTGAAATAAACAGTTAGTTTCAATCACAAGAAAAGAATTTTACACTTTTCAGATACTATTGAAGTTAACAAAGTGCCAGCATTAGTCTTTTCCTCGCACGTGTTTTACAGTAACCCGCTCTGTAAGAGGTTTATTTCTTACAGACCTTGTTTCTTAGGGAAACGCCCGGTGTGATTTCTAATTCTGGTGCAGGGTCAGTTATCCACTATTATCCCTTAAACCATGGGCGACTATTAGCAGTGTTTTGTTTTTCTAAATGCCCTGTTTAGTTGCAGTAATGACATCACAGAATTTGACAGCACATTTAATAGAAAAGGTCAACTTCTGAGCCAAGAGATGTTTTAGATCCCCCTCTGAGCATGATCGAGGCATCGTGGGATGTATGTAAGAGTGAAATTTGGCTTCCTTTCCAACTCCAACTTTCTCAAGTATTCATGCCAATATGGCCCAGCTGTTGAGATCCAGACAAGCCCACTTTTAAACAAAGACAGGCAAGAGGACATCAGGACTCCTGTAGAGACATGCAAGTGTGGCATTAGGGAGACACAACAGAAGGTAGAAAGAAACGGTCAGTTACACCAGCAGGCTTTGGGTTCGGCCCACAGTAGAAATAAATGGGTGAAGATGTCTTCCTGAAGAAACCTGCACATAAATCAAGCTGTTTAGGAGAGAACCAAATGGTATGGACAGAGCTGTTACCAACATAACTCAGCGTAAGCAGCGACCATGACAGTCCTTCAATGAATACTGAGATCCGTCACTCTTCAGCGATGCCGAGCAGCATGCCAATTCTCTGGCCAGAAAGCATCCGACTGTCATTCCCCAGCAAGTCCTACCGCCTTGCTTGCACGCTGGAGCTGCTCCACACCTGTAAACGGAGCCTGTTTGCACTGCTGTTTGGTTTTCTGTAACGGCGCTCCTCGGATCGCATCGTCCTTTTTCTGGGCTTAGGGCTCAGTACGGTGCAAGTGTAATAGCAAGTGTTATCCTCTTGTATGCAATGCAAACACATGAGAAGTTCAAATAACAAGCAGAGCCACAGGTCCCAATTTTTACCTTCAGGAGGAGTTTTTTCTTCTGTATTACGAGAGCTGTATCTTAATGGCTTCGATTCTGCAGGTTCTTTGCTAAGCTTCCACGCGCGTCTTTGCAGCCATGTCCTCTGACTGGTGACAAGCACACCGGGTGGGGAGCGCACACGGAGAAAAACAGGCCGTGTTACAGAGCGGGATGATAGTAAGCACGTAATAGTTCATGGCTTAGTGATAAACCCATCCATAATAAACCTGTTGTGTGTGTTTCTTACAAGGTGGCTGCTTGCATGAATGCTAAGAGGGACTCTCATCCTCCAGATCCAGGCAGATAGAAATGAAGAAGAAAAAGAGAAAGGAAGATTATTTTCTGAGAAATAAGCATATCTCTGATGGGCGCTGTAAAAATAAACCTAGTTATACTGGTGTCATTTACATCATGCTGCTGGCATCGAGCAGCTGCTTTCAGCATACAGCCCCCAGGTCCCTGGCACCCACAACACCCAAAGGCACAACTGTTGCCAGGAGGCTTGAGTTCATCATTAGGTGGCAATAAATCAGAGAGCACTGAAAACCACTGCAGCAGAAAAAGAGGACTTCAGAAACATGCAGGTGCTGAGCTTTGCAAGTGCAGTTCACAGAGCCAATTGTCAGAAATGCTGTACGGTGAAGTCATCATCGCCACCCCGAGAATACAGACGCGTGAAGCCCTTTACCTACGTTCTCCAGTACCTTGGTTAGAAACCTATTCAGCACTTTAAAATTCACCAACAACCTTGAACTGCGCAATGAGACGAATGCCCCCACTGAGGATTATGCAACTGGAACTGGAGGCCACCCTACTTCAAAACGAGAACATATACACAGGGATTTAACACACTTTAATTCACAGACATTGTAGGTTTCACTGACTTGGCCTTCTGGAGTGTCCCCATATGGAAAAACCTGCACATATTTGAAACAAGAGAAAGTTATAGGTGGAAAAAAAAAATCAGGGAGCTTAAAACAAGGGAATTGTAGTAACATGGATTACTAAGAAGCTGAAAAGCATTTACCATCTGCAAGAAATTATTTGAAGAGATAAGAAACAGGAATTCATCCTTATGGACTTGTGCTACGTAGTCCAAAAGACAGAATAATCAACGCTTTTAAAAACAGATTTAAAAAACCCAGAAAACAAAAAACCCAAAACAAAACAACCCCCCCTTGTCATAGTGTCATTGAATTCAGTCGGTATTGAGAGTCCATCACAGTTAGAGCCACATTCCCCAATCAATCAGCTTCTTAAGACATTGTTACAGATCTTGTCATCAGAGTAAGCATCACTGCTGTCTCCCTACTTTAAACCAGAGTTTAGAATCAACAGTACACAGCTTTTTTATATTTTTGACCTACATTACAAACCAGTGACTCTTCACATGAACAGTTAGGAATGAAATATAGCTCCATTGGTTTTTCCCTCGGGAAAACCCAGTGGGCCCGGTTTAAGTTATTTGCTGAGCAACTTTTCAGTTCCGGACACTTGCACAGCACCCTCACGTATGTGCTGGGCCACCCTCTGAATGAATATGCATGAAATTTTATTTCAGTGCCATTTCAGTTGCTTAATGGGAACTCTGTAGTAATGTGGTTTGGGTTCCCAGCATTCCAAACTGAAGCGAAACAATTTAGTCTCCACAATGGAGTTCAAAACGAGACCCTCTGTCTACGAGTTGGTCACCCATGGCAATAGCTAGAACACAACTTTAGGGACGGCTCTAATAATAACTAACTAACTTACAGATTGCAAGTCACAGCTTCGCTGCCATTAAAAGGAGAATAACTTACCTGCTGCTTCTGGACTGTTGTTAGGCTTTACTAGCTATGTGTAGTGTCTTTGTGAAGCGTTGGGTTCACTTTGTGGGTGTTTGTTAAGGCTGGTATTTACCACCCCCATCACCGATTGGCCCCAAGATGGAAGATGATACTGCAATAAGCATAAAATTATCAACACAAAGCCCCCCCAAAAGGGAGATGGTGCCATTTCGGTGAGAAAGGGCTGTATCTTTGTGTACTGTGGAAAAGGGTATCGCAGGATGGTCCGTGGCACGCACTGCTCTCTGCCAGTACTAAGGTTCCTGGTTGGAAGTAAAGTGTCCTTTGTCAATCCAGCACTATTTTTGGTAGAAATCTTATTTTTTTCTTAGATGAAACGTTTCAATTTTGAGTATCAAATAGCAAATCTCCACATATAAGGCAGCAGAAAGTGAGGCAGAGATTTAGTAGAAAACACTGCTCTGTTGGTGTTTAGCACTGACCTTCAGAAATAAACACAGTGGTGCACAAAAAAGCAGCATCGTAAGGCAAAACCCAAGGAAAGGTATTATACGAGCTGTGTTATGATTTTCCAGCAGGACTATCAAGCACCGCTCGTGTGTCAGCTGAGAAAACTGCTGGAAAAAGGCAGCTGCCTCTCACCAAATCAACTTGGTACACCTATAGCTACTTCAAAGACTATTTTCTCTGAGGTCAAACCACATATCTGGAAAACATTTTAAAAATAGCTGAAAAATACTGTAATGTTTAAAGACACATCAGGATCAATACAGCTCTACTTCTAGGCAGTGAGGACAAGAGGTCCTCCCTAGAGATGAAGAGAACGAGACGGTAACAATAGGGTTATCTTCAGACTGGAAGGAAAACCTGCTGCTGTGAGGCGTCGGAGCTCACAGACTTGTTTGAACACTGAACTTCATAGCATGAGCAGCCCAAAGCCCACTGTCACAAAACAGACTTGGGGTTTGTGTCCTTGTGTCCTTCATGCACTGACAAAATAAGCCATCTCATGACATAATTTCCCAAGACATCAAGACTAAATGTCCAATCAAATTACACTTGCCTAGAGAGGAAGCACAGCCTTAAAAAAAAAAATCATTCAAAGGGCGTGAAACCGTTCCTGCTGTTGTTTGCTAAGTTAACGTAGGAACAGTACCCGATTTCTTACGTGATGTTCAAGAGTGCCGAAGAGAATTAGGAAGTGCACTCTTGTTAAGCCTTCGGAAATCCCAGCACTCGCTGTGTCCTGATCACACTGACAGGTTCCTGCAGTCTGCTTGTGCCAGACCGTGTTCTGCTTGCACGGGAGGAGCCGCAGGATCAGGAGCTTACTGCTTAAAGGAGAGCTCAAACTTCAAGAAAGCTTAGGGGAAAAAAGTTTTGGTGAAATACTTCCCTTGTAATTTCACCCAATCTGTAAGGATTACAATCAGCTAGATTTTAATGTCAAAATCTGTAAAAATGTTAAAAATTACATTCCGTTATCTGAGAGAGTTCACGTTATAAATGAGCGGTACCTCTAACGGCATCGTGCCAGCTGGGATAACCGCAGTAAAAAGCCACAGCTACGGGGTCAAGTATGAGGAACAGACTGCATCGTAAACATCCCCTGTGCGCGTAAGGGTAGTCATAAATCATGAGACGCATTGTTTTTAAATCAGATGTGCGTGACAGAGTCCAAGGCAACGGTTTTGAACAGCTAAGTCACGTCCAAGGAAAAAACAAAACAAACCCCCGAAAGTACAAAAAGGCAATTTGCAGCCTAATCTCCAAGAGTCTCAGTGTGCTACATAAAAGCACAGATAGGCAGCAGCGTTAACCGGACCTCTGCGATGCGTCCAGGAATAACAGCTTTAAAACAACTGATGGCGCAAACTGAAACGCAACCAACAATGCATCACTGTGAGAAGGAAAAGTGTATCGGATGGTTTTTCCTTACTGGTTTCAGTGCACATTTAGAGGCCAAAAGTGACACAAGGTGAAAAATTCAAGTCTCACTGAAATCGTTGACAAGATTTCAACAGAGTCAAGATTCTATCCTAAGAGACTGGTCAGCTATTCAGTGTCTACTGAAAAGGTGGCAGAAAACTGCTCACAGTTACTGCAGTTCCTTCAGTGAGAGTTAAATAGGGCACTTTGCATGCCGCCACCACCCGCCATGCATCAGCCTCGAAATGCTCCCGAGAAGCCTCTCAGCAGGCAGGTCCAGAAACTATTATTTCCATTCAGCTCCATTCAAGGTTGCGGGATTTGCACAAAGTCACCCAGTCAGCTGGGATTCGAGCCCGGGTGACCTGATCCCCAGGCCTGCGTTCTAACAGCTGCTGGACTGCTTAAAAGACCAGGCTGATTTTAACAGGTCCATGACTCTTCAGGACTTTCTTTTGCACGCAAGCAGTACCTACCCACAGCGTAGACACGTGAGCATCCCCTGGTACCTGCTAGGTTCTGACTCTCAAGTAGGACTTGATTCTAGTTCATGTGCTAGCAAGCTTTTGTCAGTCATTTTCAAACTGCCACTGCAGGCTCAAATAAAACCACGATAAGCGTTCTGTGTTAGTGAGTAATCCAATCATAAAGTGAATAGGAAAGTGGTTTTTTCCCAAAAACCTAAGCATAGTTTTGCTGAACTGTGTCCTCTTCCTAAAGCTGTTTAGCCAACCAGTGTACTGGTTCCATTAAACAGTTCCAGGACAGCCAGTTAACTCAAGTCTTCTCAGTGAAGGTATGTTATACATAGTCTTATTGAAAAAGAGGACCCTAAATTTCTAGGCAGTTGAATAAAATACAACAAATAAAATAAGTTTTAATGCATTTTCATCCAATATACAGGCATTTGTGAGTATCAGCTACTGAGCTATATAGTTCATAGCAAAATACCAGAAATCAAGGTAGTTGTGCAAACTCTTTTCTTAGTCCCTTGGCGAGCAACAGAAAGAACAGAAAATTATCTACAGAATTAATTTCAAACACTTACAGAGCAGACCCGGGGAAGGTACATTTCATACATGAAGAACAACAGAAACCCATTTTCGTTAAGTCGCACATACAAGAGAAGCCTGATTCTACAGTTAGATTAGTGCTAGTGCAAGATTTGTACGTATAAAACTATCTGCTAATTAAGATGAGGCTTTTTGAGAAATCTGAGCGTCATAATTCCGATCAGGGTGACTGCTGCTTTATCACACGTGCCAAACAAAGATATTTTACTGGTGAGCACATGCTTCTCTAACACCAGGAAAAACCTTGCAAATGACATTTTAGGAGAGCAGGGGGCTAGTATGGGGGAAGTAGTTAGAACAGCACAGGATCAAGTGCAAGATCTGCCCTCTGACACCTGCCACGCATCCAGAGAAACTCTCTTGGCCAAAAACATCAGGCAACCCCCTGTCCTATCCTGCTAAAACAATCCACAGCAGAATGTTCTGATTCTGGTATAGAGTCATCGTCTCTTCTGGGCAAGAACTCATTTTCCATGTGACATCCGGTCCTTGCTGTATCCTTATGTAAAATCACTAATAATAAAATCTGTGAAAAGCTAAGAATCCAGAACAGGGAGTGATTTTATGTACTAAGGACTGGGATGATTTCCTTCTTTCTTAATGGGCAGGTCTCAGGTAGGGGTGAGATTTTTATAGCTAGAAAAGTAGGTCTTAATGCCCAGTACTTCTAGAGACCCCTCCGGTGTCTCTGCTTATTGAAAGTCCCTCCTTTTGTTCATCAAAAGGGAGCAAAAAGCCAGAAAGTTTGACGTGATGGCATTGGTTCACCGTGACCAATAAAATTCAGCGGTGTCACTTGACTCCACACTAACGTTTCTCAATTGTGCAGCCACCAGATTTTATGACAGAGCCCTTTTCACTAAAGCTCCTGCAGGTCTAGTACCTCATGAGAAGAGCCCGCGGGGAATCCAGCACTACTGTAAGGCGACTTGAACAGTGAGAGATTTGCCCAGTAATTATTACACAACCGTTCTCACAGACTCGTTAGCATCAGACCTTGTAACAAGGGCCGATGACAATGCCATTTCATGTGCCATGTATTAGCCTACAAAAGGAGTGATGCCTAACTTCTGAGACTTAAACACTATTTTAGGGCACCAACACACTTCAGCTCACAAAATTACTTTCAACCTTTTGAAAAAGGAAAAATAAGGCAACACTACAAAGAGAATCTAACAGTCTGCCTCCAGGCTTGTGGACAGTTCTGCTCATTGATTTGCAACCAATGGTTTGGAAACTCCAGCTCCTAAATGTTTACTGAGAAAAATTCTGATTATATTTTAGGCAAGCCTTTTTATCTGCTACCTTTTAATGTGT
Source organism: Buceros rhinoceros silvestris (assembly GCF_000710305.1). Taxonomy (NCBI): domain Eukaryota; kingdom Metazoa; phylum Chordata; class Aves; order Bucerotiformes; family Bucerotidae; genus Buceros; species Buceros rhinoceros. Next base: position 24,882 of record NW_010420371.1, read on the forward strand.
TAATTTACTCTTTCTGAAAAGCCAAAGGGCCAAATTCACCCCTCTGATAAGGTTTCTATTGTAGGAGCATCACTGGATGTGCACCGAAGGCACTATTCCTCTGTGAGAGATCACTGAGCAAGTAATGTTGTCAAAATAAACACTTCTGAGTTGCACATCCTTGAAGAAAAGATAAAAGGATTGTGAAGGAAGAGAACATCGGAGATGAAGAATATTAGATAAAGGGCCAGGAGGAAACTGTTTGATGTGAACAGGGTGACAAGTTCGATTAAGAACTCTCATTAAAGCATGCAGTATTTGCCTAGAGGCTATTCGGGCAAGAAATTTATTTACACTTTCTGCCACAATCAACAGCAGATGCAAAAAATCATCAATAATGGAATTTTAAATAATATTAAATCCACTGTATCCAAACACTCACTAGGACTATGTGAAGGAAATACACAGCTCGGTGCTGTTATGTTCTTTGTCACACTGAGAAAACAAGGGTATGCCCTGCTGCACGTTGACGTGCAGGCCCTGGAGAAGCTACTACTGAGCGTGCCACTAACTCCTCCTTGGTTATTTTGGTATGTAGGGATCTCTGAAAATATCTACGGGTGCCAGGATTTTATTGCTGGCGTGGCGGAAATATCTAACTTTGTGAGGGTGGCGTAATCTCAGGTGTGACTGCATGTTAAGATGGAACCTGCTGTGACTTTACCAAGTTAGGAAAACAAAATTTGGAGACATGCTGGAAAACTTGCGATAACACCTTGCATTGACGCGCAGTAGCAACCATCACCAGAAAACATCCATCCGGAATTCTGTTCTATCCGGATGCTCAATTAAAAGCAACTGCTTCTGGAGCAGACAGCGACGGTCAAGCGCAGCAAAAGAAGCCAGTACCTTGCTCAGCAAGTGAGGAACTGGGGTTTGGGCAAAGGCCACTACTGTAATAACCAAACCAGCCTTCACGAGGGCTCCTCATTGCTCTTAGTCCCAGCTTAACATCCCCCTCTAGTGACCTCAGTTCAAGGCGGGAATTCTTTTCCTCAGCAGCACGTTGGCTGGTGTCCCTCTACGGTTCTGTTAAGATGATGGGAATTTGAGTCACCGCTTTCCTCCTGGCACGCTTACCAGTTACAAAATACCTGGCTGGGAAGAACATGCAGTGCGAGCGGAGTTACACAATGTGCTGGCAGCAAAACTGTCCCCAGCAGCTGAACTCTGCCTTTCCCCAGCCCCGGAGTCTCACCCGTGCGCAGCAGTTCACTGCACATGACCTTTCCTTCTGTGCCAGTTCTCTGTGGGGCCGTGATGTAAGTCAGACCATTGTTATGCTCTGTGTTAAAAATAACCCTTCCTAAACCAACTCCACCGCTAAAGCAAACAGATTGTACATTTGCACCACAGGACCGTCCCCTTGACACGGTGTTGTGCCCCAAGAGAGGCAGAAAACTGTGTCAGGTGCCACTTTCTCAGGCTTTAAAGACAACGTAGGAGTGGCAAGCCACAGAATTAATGCAGAATGCAGATTCAGCCGCTCCCATGCTGCAGAGTTCTGGAAATCCACGTCACACCTGACTACCAGCAGTGGGAACTGCTGTCCGTTTGTGCAGGAGTCTAAAAAAAATTCTGGTTACCATCTGAGCTAGTTGTAAAGACTGACATGAGGTAACCAAAGGCCCAAGGCCTTGTCTGTTAAAATCCACGGTGAGAGCGCAGATGGGGATGTGAAGTGGTGGAAAATCAGCAACTACAGGGGAAGACAAAGCATCCATGTGCAAAGCCTAAGGATCACCACTGCAGCTCATGACTCATGATTTCGATCATTCATTGAGAGAACCGGCTGCTCACTGCTCTCAAACAAAAGGTTTCTTTCCCTTTCATGCCATTGCGTGGAAAGGCTTCTTGCAAAAAGATCTGAAAAGAATGACAGAACCTCCTGTTATTTAAAGATGGTATTTGACAAGCTGAGTCCATCAACCAAACGCTGTTCAAAGCCAGCAGACTTTTTTCCATAGATTTTTAAAAAGGTTAGGAAAAAGTGCTGGACATCACTTATTTCCATCTCTTATCTGAAATTTCCTTGTCTGTGTACTGGGAAGGAGACCTGAAGGCAAATGTGAAGAAGAGAACATATTTCTTTTATTTGTTGAAATTATACAGTCCAATTGGCACAACCTCTGCTTCAGCCTGTCCCCTACAGTCAAAAAGGGACTGGCAGCTATGAGATGGATTTGATCTCATTTTCTCATTACATAATCTTCGGTTGTGCAAAGCCAGAGTCTATAAAGACTAAAAAGGAGGATCTGAATACACACAGGATAACACACAACTACTTTTTCAGCCATATTTCAGTACCCTTCTGGTGAACTACAAATAAATGCTATTACTTTGTGTGCCAGTTAGGACAACATTGTACAGAGCGATGGCAAAAAGACTCGTTCTTTTAAAGGTGTTTTACAGTGTGCTTTCAGTTGTAGCTCTTGGCTTTTGAGATGTTCAGAAGATAAGAGAATGGCTTGTTCTCTGCTTCTGTTTTGGAATGGTATCTGTTTATATATTCCAGATAAATCAGAAAAAAGAAACAAAAACCGCTCAGTATTTTAAGCTATTCTGTGTCCTGCCATGTCTCATCTGTATGCAGCAAACACTAGATTTGCCTGGAAGGATTTAGCTCAGTAGCTGGCACGTTTACATTAGAGAACATCGTACAGAGTTTCAATCGATACCAAGTGTTCTTACAGTGGGAAACAGATATGAAAAGTGGTTGTTGCTGAAAGTTCAAAAAATGCAATCAACAAATGCAAAAATCGCAAAAGGCCAGACAAATTTAATAAAATATTTCCATTTACCTTCCTTAGCTTTACACAGCCTGTTGAAAATAGTAAGATTCTCTGCAGAGAGCCTTTATCCAACTCTTTATACCACTTCATACAAAATATGTGTTGAATTACCACAGCAATACAAGGATATAAATTCCCAACACGCAACACGCCAAATTCAACATAAGTTCTGCTTTCTTGGCATCTAGACATTTTCCTTTTCTGCACTCCAAACACATGTTCATTTGAAACAAATTAAAAAGCACGTAGATGTTAAAACATAATGACAGTTTAGAATTCAAGTGACTTGTGCAAGATTGTTTTGTGCTTTCTACTTCTCCAGTTCCTCCTACTGCAACTGGAATTCGTCATGCCCTACTACATGATCAGCAGCAATGCCTCAAGTTCAGTCCCATACAGGTTTTCAACCTTCACACTTGGCTTTATACTACACGAGATCCTTGCACATTCAAAAAAGTGCATCTTTTTTGTGATCTTTCTTTCACGTTGGATGATGTGAAGCTCTGATTAGTCGTTGTAGGAATGCAACCTTGAGGTATGATTGCAGCCTCGGAATAATTCCTAAATGTAAAAAGAAATTTTTCGAGTGTGCACGCCCTTTCTGGATTTAAAAAAGACACCGTTATAATGGTGCTACCAGAGCCACGGTACAGTACATCATGGCACATCTCCATAACATAATCAAGGACATGATAGAACTTCTATTTACACAAACTCGATGCCACTTCCAGAAAAGTATGACAGAAGAAAAAGGAAAATATTCTTTCCTGAATGTCCTGCATTTTTAGGAGACTCCTTTTACTTTCTCTTCAGCAATACAGTGGTCCTCCACAACTGCATTTTCCCTGACCTGTTTAGTATGGACCATAAGTGACACCAGCAGGAA